>NC_053517.1:84128692-84428692 GCF_016920715.1 Anopheles arabiensis | reverse complement strand
TGGTCGAGGGATCGCGTTTAATAGCAGTGGAAGCAACAAAACCTCCGCACGACCGTAAAAGAGATCGTTTCGTGATTAAACTGTTTCCGGTGGTAAAAAGGGACTATTAAAATTGGGACGAATTCACCGTTAGCAAAACACAATGGACGGGAGCGGCATTGTAACATCAGGCAGCAGGAGCAGCAGCAGGAGGAGGAGTGCAAAAACATGATTAATTCGCTAATGAGCATCAATTTAACTTTTAACACACAATAACGGGGAAGCAGCCGGGTTAAGGCAGCGCTGCATTCTACCGAACTTTACAGGAGCAGGATTTTGTGTACGCTGGTTAAGCAGCGTGTTTGTTGCGTGTCCGTATCTAGCCCAAGCGTTGTGGTGTTCGTTGTATTTTGTTGCATTTTTTTTTCGGTTCAATTTTCAGCACAACGGACGGATGGCTGGGTTTTATTTTCTGTAGAGTGCATGCAATAAAAATTATCCGATTATCCTTGTAGTACAAATTTTCCTCTTTCAATCGGATTGAAGCTTTATCCGTAGGTTTTTTTTCTTTTTGTGAATGTTTGAGCCCTTCATTTCCTAGTTTCAATTCCCTTGTACACCGCCGGGCGGAAGGGAGGGAGCAATTGAATTTATGATAGAGCTGCATTTAGTGCCACCTTGTTCCTGTGCAAACGAAAGAAGGTGGAATGGGTTTGTTTTTTTTTGTGTCTGCTCGATCCGCTCGAGCACTCCTGTAATCCGGTTCATTAATCCCTGCCACTCGGACTGGGAAAGATCGGATATCTCGGATTGTACTTTCATTTGTTAGCGAGCGGGTTTACAAGCGAAAGTTGAAGCGAAAACAGCGGACGACAAATGGAAAAGGATAATGATTCTTTGTTGAAAATCGGACGGGCGGCTGATAGACGGCGAACGGATGCGAATTGCACTATCGCTGATAGAAAGGTTTCTAGTAGCGATGGAAGCGATCAATTTTACTGCAATCATGAGATGGTAGTAATATTATTAAATATTATTAAACATTTATTACTGCCATTCAATGATTGCTGTAAGACTGGATGCAGATATTACCCGATCTGCAATTTTAGCAGATAGAATTATTGAATTACATTCCTGAAGTACAACAAAATATGAATTCCCTTTATTCGTAAGGTATTCTGCAAGCGATACAAGTCTAGAACTGACTTATCTTATATTCTGAGCATTCTGATGTCCAAGTAAGCCCTGATGAATGATAGATAAAACCAAGCCCTAGTACGAGGGTCGACCAGATCTCAATGCTTAATCTCTATCTAGAAAATTTGCAGCAGGGCATGCTGGAGAAGAACTAATAACTGTTTAAATTGCAATTGTTACACACTGTTAGATAGCACACGCGATAGTACATTCAGCATGGCACAGGCTCATTAAAACATGCACAGTCTCGGATCAAAACTCAAAGTCTTTAACATGAAATACCGATGTAAAAAAAATATTTCATGAACAGAGTCAACACAACAACCTCAAATCAACAACACTTCTCATAAAAAAGTCTGCATCCATAGCACAGCTTTCTTACTTGCCTTCCAGTTAATCAGATTATCAAACTCATCTCGCAAAGGTGTACAAAAATACATGTGTTCTCAGCTCAATCGATAAATAACCCACATTTTCGACACGTGTGTTTCTTCGCCGCCCAACGCAGCGCAGAAAGTGTGTAAATATTGTGTCCACGGTGGTGTTGTTGTTGTTGTGTGCGGTCCCGCGGATGCCAGAAACACAAACTAGATAGCTCATAAAATGATCCCAAATCACGATATCGGCTCATAAATCGTGCAAAAACGGGAGCAAGACACGGAGCTCGTGGGTGGGCGCGCGCAACAACAGCAGTACATTAATCCTGCGTGCTTTCGAGCCTAACGCAAGCCCGTATTTATTAGATGAGCAGCAGCAGCAGCAGCTCTTAAGGATGTTGTTTAACCTTGCACGAGGTGAATTGGGTGGTTGCGTTTTATTACCTCGGTTGGTAGAAAGGGGGAGCGCTCGTGTCGTTGTGGTGGATATCATGTAATAATCAATGACCCGTTGTTCCCGGGTGGGTTAGTAGTAGGAACTCGATACGCTTCTTTTACACCGATGACATGACATGAAGAGGAAAAAAAGCACACTGAAACCAACAAATCAGCAGCGGCAGCAGCGCACAGATGATGATCTCCGGCAGCAAAACACACGGAGAAAACATTAAGAAACATGACGCCCCAAAAACACAAAAGTGATTCGATTTACGTCGAAACAAATAAAACGCAGCGGAAAAATGAAGAAAAAAGCACAACAGACACCAAGATGAAAAGCTGCAAGGTTTGTTTTCGCTTGGAATGGATTTGCTTTACCTTCGCAACGGTTGGAGACAGAAATACACGCGCACACAAAATCAATGAAGAAAGTGTCATCATTCTGCTCGACCTCGGCAACTTGCACTCCCTCCCTTGTGCTCAGTGTGACTTGGTTGTCCTGGGAACGCGCGTTCGCGTATCGAAAATGTGTTTATGTGCAACATGACACGCAATTTCGTGTCCCTTTGTACCACCATCATCCCTCGATATACTGCTTAAACGAGCAGCAGGGCGGCAGGACTTTAACCACCGACTGGCCGAGTGGTGGATAACGGAGGCATTAACGACCCAAAAGAAAATCCCTTTTCTTCCCCTTCTAGATTTTCTTTTCTTTTTGTTTTGCGCGAGGGCAAAAAAACAAGACGTGTAATTTTGATATCCCTGTCCGAAAGTTTGTCTCTGTGGGTTTTTTTTGGATTGGACAGGGGTAAAGGGCTGTAGGTGTAGGTGCACAGCAGTGCTCGGATGCTGCTGTGGTCATTTGTCTAGCTTACGTTCGATTCGGATATGATCGGGAAGGTACCTTCTCCTAGACCAGAAGAAAAAAACCAATGGTTTATGACCATTACTGTGGTCGAACGGCAGTATCGGAGAATGTTAGGCTGTAAAAAAGCCACCACAGGCGCGCCGGGGACGCACAGTTGTCAACAAGATGGAACACATACGCATCCACCGAGAACGTTTTTATGTGCCCGTTCGGGTGGCTTAGTGCATCCTGTTCTGTTGGGGAGGGGGCAGTAAAAGCAACCATCAGCGCTAACCGCGCTGGGTCAGTGAAAGCATAATTTCCACAACCGAACGCCCCAACCGGTTTCCGGTTTTCCCCTGTGGCGATGCTGCGATGGCGCCCCATTTTTGCGCTCCTTACTACCACAGTAATAATGGTACATCTTGGTGGAATGGTTTGGGAAGTTCTATCCGTCACAGCCACGGCACACAAAAACACTGAGCAGAAGTGGAAACGAAACCCGGGGAAAAAAAACCTTCCCAAGGATTATGACAATCCTTGGCACACGCGAACGCAATTTCCTACCGCCTAAGTTTGTCATCCACACCACCACCAGCACCAACCATTCGTCACGTAAAGAGGTGTAGCATATTTCGGTTTCCGTTCCGATCATACATTCTTGTTAACCAGCGTCGGGAATGCTCAGGCACGCGCGCCACCATTCATCCGTTTATGAGCTAAGCGTGGTGTGCGTGCGCCCTTTTTTTTATTATTTTGTAACTCCACCGCACACGGATGGTTTTATGATTTGGCAATTGAAAAAGGAAATAATTCTTAAGCACAACCAGCGAGATGGTGTGGTGGTAGCGCGGAAGCGTGGTTTTATTTGAAATGGTGTGGCGATTGAGGATTAAATGGGAGGTGGAAGATGGATGGTGGATGTTTGAATAATTTGGTCCCCGCTTGTCTGTTGTAAAGGGAAGCGTAGCATAGATTATGGCCGGATGATTGAGGATTGAGGGGTGATGAGCGAGCTTTTATGGGAGCTACAAATTGGAATGGAATGGATGTTAGACAAGCGAGCTGATTATGTATTTAAAACAAAATAACACTCATAGGGAGCATACATTGTAATTTTAAACGTTTTATGGGTTATTTATGTATAACTAATTGTCCAGAAACAAAACAAAAAATAAAAAAAAACTTCTGGATAAGTTTGACCTAAAAAATAATTCCAAAAATACCTTGATATCCTTTTTAGACCAAACGACAATAAAGCCTTGAAAGTAACTAATGAGACTATCAATGGAACACTGGACAAAGCCATCTCGAGTCAAACGACAAGTTTGGCCCTTCCAGTAATTTGGCCTCTAACATTTTGCGAAATAAGGCATAGTTCGCCAAGTTCCCGGAGCACCAAGTTCAACAGTGGGACAATAAAGGTTTCGTTGACCTAATTTTGATGAAACTCTTTACAGTGTGGCGCTTCGGGGTAAAGATGTCACCGTTGATAAAGCATGTCAATCGAATAATTACAGACGGACGGGTGAGTGAGCACAAGCAACAGGTTTGGATGGAAGCTTCAGCAGCTCCACCGTCCTGCGGACATGTGTCAAGCTTTCCTTCCTGAAATAACAAAACAACAAACATTCTTTCTTCCCAGTCAGAGTTGCAGCAACAGCAAAGCATCCCCCACGCTGTTAAAAAAAAGCAAATACCATTCAGGTGCAGAGATCAAAGCGCCAAGCAGGGACATGGTCAATGTTGCATACTTTTTGCTTTTGGTTTTGGGGGAAATATGAGTTGAACAAAAAACATTCATTTCTCTGAATGCTGGCAGCTTTGTTTTGCATTACGTGTGCGCTACTGCTACCACTGTTGTTGATACTGTGCGAGGTTGCTTTTGCACCTTCGCCTGAAGCGTTGGAATAATTTTCCACCATTATGCGAGCTGCCCACCAACGCTGCTGAGAAAAGAGCAGCGCAAAAAGATGCTGCTGGACGTCATCTACGCACTCCGAGGTGAAGTCGGGAGGCGAGCGGGTGCTTCCAGCCGGTCCTGGTGAAGTAGTAGCCGGGTTCGATAGAAAAATTACCTGGAATTGAAGAAGAATGGAAAACACGATGCTATTAGTTATGCTTTGCGTTTTAATGGATGGTTAAGATTCTTGGAATGGAATGAACCAGAAGTGGAATGCGAAATTAGCAACTGGTGAAAGAAGCGGTCATTTTATAATCAGAAGTAATTGCTTTTCTTACAGAAGTGATTTGCCGACTTAAAGTGAAAAGTATTATAATTCAAACATCAGAATGAATATTC
Source organism: Anopheles arabiensis (assembly GCF_016920715.1). Taxonomy (NCBI): domain Eukaryota; kingdom Metazoa; phylum Arthropoda; class Insecta; order Diptera; family Culicidae; genus Anopheles; species Anopheles arabiensis. The sequence continues at coordinate 84,423,552 of NC_053517.1, read as the reverse complement.
CTTGTAACACATTTGGTAATGATTCATTGCAAAACGGTTGTGAATCCAAGTATATATCAGGTGATATTATAAGTCATTTGTTTTAGTTTGAATGTAGCAATGGTCTCAGGTCTGAATTCTCGTAACATTCGGGCCAACGGGTCGGAATAAACTGGAAAATTTACACCAGAAAAAGGCTGTCGTGAATAAGGGTGATTTTCCTAGTTTCATGTATAATCTCATTAAAATTGCTCTGCTGTTCCAGGCAACTTTTCAGAGCAATTAATGCTCTCTAAAACGGGCCATCAAACTATATGCACTTGCACTCCAAAACCTTGCTTCAACTACACACATCCCGCACGACAGAGGAAATAGTTTGTTTGTTCGCTGCACGTTCCGATTAGATGCTCTGCCAGGCGAAAAGTGGCTGTCGAAATTAAATTGATGTAAGTTAGTGGCAGGTTCATCCACACCCGCTTTTGCTTATACATTTCCTAACAAACCATGTGCAGGATGAAGAGTGCGGAAAAAAACGAACCAACAAACAGTAACTCCTGTAATGTAGTTTGCACAATGTGGTTTCTGTTCTATACGTAACTGCTTCCGGCTGTCCGGCGCTAAGGCTAGCCGGGACAGCAAACTTTAGTGTATGTTCTCGAAGCACCGGGTGCATTAATCGTCCGCTCCCTCCCCGCATAACAAGGATAGTTTGTAAATGTGCCCCGCGGGTACAGATTGAGAGAGAGAGAGAGAGAGAGAGAGAGAGAGAGAGATAGGAAGAAAGGGAGAGAGTTCAAAGTTTAACAACCTATTTTGTTAGCTTGATAGTATGGTTGGCCAAAGCAGATAGAAACACTGTGCTTCATTCTGTTTAGGTTTAGAGATGATACGTTGAACTAGCGGAAAGCTTTCGTAATACGCAATTGGCAACAAAAAAAAACGAAGTTGATTTGAACGTGGCTGCTAATTTGGTTGCCACTTCGTTTCTCATAAATTAAAAAAAAAAAATCACCACCAATGCTTGGCGGAAGGGGCGCATCACAATCTGCCGAAATCAAATTAAAATACAAAAAAATACACAAACACACACACACACACTAGCACTTTGCGCGTTTTAAAGCACGAGTGAAAAGCTCGCTTATGCACCGCTGATCACGCGGCAGAACAAATAAAACAGATATTTGGCAAGCAAACAAACGGAGCGCAGCAGCAGCAGCAGCGAATCGGTGGTATGTTGGTGTTGCTAAAAATGTGTTCTCATCTCACCCGCCAGCACGTACGAAACAAACGCATACAATGAAATACTAACACAAACACACACGAACACAAATTTGCACACCCCCTTCGGGGCGAAAGTTTGAGCGATATGACAGAAACAGTGGCCAAAATGGTAGTGAAGGGTGGTGAGAACAATTAAAATGATGCAACTACCTAGTCCGAAATGGTGAGCGCCCGGGATGCAAGCTCCCGTCCGGGGTTGAGGGTGATAAAAATGCTTTTCATTCGTTGACCTTTCCCTGTGTGAGTGTGTGTGTATGTTTTTTTATGTACCACTTTATCCAGGGTGCGAACAAATTTGTACGAGGAAACATTTCCACCTTCCAAACCCCTTACCCCGGCGGCTGCTTCTGCTGTTTAAGCCACACTGATGCACAGCATAACACAAACAAGGGGCGTGAGGGCGCTCGTCCACCAACCACCCACAACCGCACACAAAGTGGCATATGTATGATAATAGTTTTTGCATGCAGCGGACAGGTTTTGGGGTCGGGTCGGGACCGAAAAACACGGTGACAACGGATTTTGTCGCCTAGACAGAGAGCATTACTCTGCGGTACTAGCTTTCTATAGTGCACCAAGCACTGTAGAACATCGTTGGTTCGGCAGAGAGAGAGAGAGAGAAAGAGAGAGGGGGAGTGGGTTGTGAATCTGTGAATCGTGTCCTAGAATTCTGTTTCAAAACGGAATTTTCTCCCTTTCATACTATCTCTCTCACTCTGTCTGTTATGTCCATGCACTAAACGGGGGTCCTGTTTTCCCCGAAATCCGATTTTATACCCATACTCTACCCATAAAGTATGGAGTCCTTTTTTTTCTCCCGCACGAGTGGCAAAGGGCATGGCGAAAGTAGAATGGCGGGCGGTAGAATTGGCAAAACTCGCGTTGCCGGCACCGTTTGCCCAAAAGGATAATTTATTCCTGTCGGAATATTTTCGCTCTAATTTATGTTAACAAATGAATTACATTCGAACGATCGTTTGCACCGCGTTTACCCATCTTGCCCGCCCGAGGGAGGCGTGCTTTTTTCCTTTCTTTCCTTCTTTTGCTCCCTTTTGGGAGCGCAAAAGCTTTCGCCTAAACTGGGCACGATCTGGCAGGCTGTACTTTTGCGCCTGCATCACGTCGCTGTTCGCGGGGATGCGCAAATGGATGCATTCTATTTTCCGGGCCAGGCTAAGAGATTTTGCGCGTTTGCCGCGCGTTTATCGCTCGTGACCGACAAAAGAACTAATGGCCTAAACGGCCGCTACCCTGCACGGCGCACGTTGGCAAGTGGTTGGTGTGAATTGAGCACCCAAAACATGCCGATAGTACTACGCTTGCACGAATGGTATGAAAATTCTATATAAAAGAGCTCAGGCCCTGTAGGCATTGTTGCGATTTGCTTTTATCGATACCCGGTTGGGTTATGTCAGTGTGCGAGTGGGTTATAATATTTATCGAAAAGGCATGACGCTTTATGGTGACAGGGCTTGAGAGGAACATTCGAGAGGTGTGTGATGACTTGATTTGTTTGTCTGATAAAAGGGTAATTTATTTAAAATTGGTATTTCTTTGGGCAAGGATTTTCCAAACGATAAGGAACCTGGTTGGACTGTAATAACCGATGAAATAGCATGAACCAAGTTCTTAAATGTGATCGAAACAATAAGGTTATGCTACGTCTAAAGTAAGTATTGTCAATTAATATACAAATGTCAAAGGTTAGTTTATCTCCTCCAAAACTTGACAAATTATGGATGGAAGAGGTAGAGTTCAAGAGTTCTTGAATTATGTTCAAAAATCCTCTTATGATTTTTTTCGTTTTATTTCATTCGATTAATCCCGTAGATCAAGTCTTAACGCTCAATTAAAGCTATAAAAACAGTGCTAAAAATCTGCTTTCCTCATCTAATCGAGAGCACTTGTCTTAATGCGTGCAAAATCCAAAAAAAAATCATAACATTGATCGTTTGCCAGATTTTGAAGAATATCCTCCCACCCCGCTCAACGTAAAATAACCGATTTAGCGCACGTACCTAGTGCCAAATCGCTCTCAATGTACTAACGCTTTTGTGCTCTTCTGCTCCCTTCTGCTCGTTATGCGTTATTAATACTAAGTACATCATTCTTCTCGAAAGAAGTAAAACAAAGCCCTAACATCATCACCACCATCACTTTCATCGATACCTACTTTGCACGGTACAGAAAAGCGATACCTTTGTACCGTTCTGCACATACACTCTCTCACACACACAGACAGCTTGTTTAATATTTTCCTATTGCCATAAGCGTGTTCGTCTATTTTTGGGCGAAGCAACATCCAAAGCGCCTAAAATGTTGAAATATTTGAACTACGGCACTGTTCGGGGCCGGGCCGACCGGATCAAGCAGCCTCCAGTGCTCACTTTCCGAGAACACAATACCCGAACGGTTTATGATGCCGTTATGATAATGATTGCCCACCTACATGCCCTAGTCTTTATTTTGTGTTCCTTTCAACCATGAAGAAGGCTAAGAGCTGGGAACGAAACGCAAAAACTCCAACTCCCCCCAGCCAGAGCGCTCTCGCCGATGTTTTGTTTCGTCAAAAAAGGGATATGTTTTTCTTTCAAGAAGAGTATTCGTCTATTTATGCCCAGCCTGTGAGCCAGCAGGCCTGTTCCGCCGCTGTACCCTTCGTGCGGGCAAAGCAAATGTCTCTCCGTTCGAAAACCAAAAACCGAACGAAGCATAAATCAAAGGCTGCTATACTAAACACATCCAAAATGTACCATACGCATAACGGGAAGGCAAGTACACAGTGAGGGAGGTGGTAGGGGGGGTTTTAGGGGGAGAAAACAAAACCCGCCGTGCACGATGATTGTGCCTTTTAAGGGAGCTTTTTTCTTCCATTGCAAGCTTTTCAATATGATAAGAACGATCGGAACGGGTGGCAATAGCGTCGATTTAGCTCAAACGTTCTGCTATCAGCTTATAATATTAAATTCGTTACCAATATGAGATACAATAACATCTGCGCTCAGCTTTACCGATACAGTGTCGGACGTGGGAAATATTAAATATTTGATCAGACAGGCATAAAAAAGCACCCAATGCGGAAGATGTATTCAGCCTGTCGGTCAAACAGGAACTTCTTCAACTATGGGGCCGGGTGTGTCTTCGGCTGAAATCCATCAAACTGCTTCATTTTCTTGTGCCATTTTGTTTCATCTTCTAATGCAACCCGGTACGGTACGGCGTTTATGTTGAAATAGTAGAAAAGTCCTCAAACACACGCCGGCATGGCTGTATGTGTTTCCTCAACCCACCGAAAGACCGTTCGGTATGAAGAGAAGGAGACCCTGGCGAGAGGAACAACAGAAAAAAACGGACCCCCTCATGAACGCAAACTGCATATGAAATGATTTTCTATTATGATAGAGCATACAATAATTCATAATAATGCTACTATTGCTTCCCAGCCCTTCCAGCGGTGGGGAGGGACTGGAACCCTTTCACGCCACAACCGGCAGACGGTGCGAGAAAAGCTCGGGAACGTTTTTCTGCATCCTGCGAGCAGCACCGAAGCCGGGAAATGGAAAATGAGCATTGAAAAACGTCACAGCTACGGAACCTAACGGAACGGTGAGCGCTGAGGGAATGGTTGGTGGATATGGATTCGTTTTCACTGTGCGCGGCTGTGACCGTGCCCTATCGTGCTCATGCTGAAACACACACACATACGGAGCGCTGCCATGCCAGAGGTAATGTTGATGGAACTGGAGGTATAAGAACACAAGAAAAAAGCAATCGAGAAGAGAAACTTCATCAGTGTGTCCCAAAGGAATAGAAGAGAGTGAAAAAAAACAACGACACGAGCGAGAGGGAAAGTTATCCGCAGCAGTGCCCGATGTTTGGAAGCGGGAAGGAGCAGACGTTTGAAGCATTCTTCGTCGATGCTGCTACGCGCCAGTGTAGCGTTCGCTCGGGAGCTATCGCAAATGCCAGGAACAAAACCGGGACGTGCCAGCCACCAGTTGGCTGCCACTTCAAACACATACGATACATCAAAATGAGGAAATGAATAGCGCACAAGTGCGGACCTACCTACCGGGGAGAGGAGACAAGGAGACAAGAGGGGCAGCCATTATTATTTTTCATAATGCAGATTTCTCTACACACACACACACTCACACTCGGCACACAGAAAATAGAAAGGGCTTTTCCGGCTGGTTATTCAAAACGAAAGAAAGGACCGTATCAAATCATAATCAGCAAACAACAGTTGACTGAAAGTGATAAAACCCGTACCAAACTCTTCCATCAAGCGCTGCAGCATGTGTGTTTGGGAGTGCATAAAATGGATAAAGTATGTGTTTTGAAAAAGTATGTTAGGATAAAAATTGATTATTTTTTGTTGAAAATTATACATTATATCGAATTGTTTTGGCCACCCTGTGTCATGAAGCAGCCCAACAGTGTGCACTGCGCCAGTGAGTTCGAAGGAGCTGCAGCGATGGAGTTCAACGTTCCTATGGCTCATCGATCCTGGGGACCACTTTTCATCGTTGAACTCTCGTGGATGGTCTAGTTTACCGTTTTCCGATATGCTTCCGCTACTCACATGAAATTCTCTGAGGGACGAGAGGTACTCAGACGCGTCTGTGGCCCGCACAATGAGTGGCCGTATGAGAAGCAATGATTGGAAACAAATAAATGGCTATGATGGAATGTTAAAGGCGATATTGATAATTTTTTGTAATGAAGCTAGCTTAATATTTAAAATTATTACAAGCTTTTTGTCCGATCTCATTGAAAGTTGTAGTATTTTAGTAAAATGAAAGATAATTTAGTGTTAAGAAAAAGATTAATAACAAGAAAATAACGCTTACAATGAAATCCAATCGAAGAGCACTAGTACAAACTCTATTCTGGGAAACATTATTCGATAAAGGTCACCATCGTGTGCGGTAGGCAGTAGAAATTGATTCTTCCACCGATTTATTAAACCAATTTTTCAGCTTCAAAAGCAAAATAAATCAATACCTTGTTTAGCATCCCAACCGTCTCCGAAAAACGCCAATAAAAAGGGAAAAGGAGGCACAAAAAAAGGCTATACGCAATGAAACTTCCACAACTCATAAAGCGTACGATTGAAGATTGCCATTCCACTGGATGAGCTTGCACGGCGAAAAAAGGAAACCACGACCCTTCTACTAGCTGAAATAGATTGCGCGTTCAAGGAAAACGTGACGGAAAATGATGAAAAATGGTGTACACCGGCGATGAAATTCAAATTGTAAGTAGGTGGGAAAAACAGCTGCCAGTTTGCGGCAGCTTCTATTTTCGCGGTCGTGACAATTTGCTACCAAGACCAATCAATACAGCTTGTAGCCTCTGTGTGATTGGGCCAAAGTTTTGATGGCTTCCAAAAAAGCATCAGCATTTTAGTTTCGGGAAAGAAAGTCACTCCTCTGGGACTATGCGCGGACAGTGTTTTAATTGTGGCCGAATGACTGTTCGATTTGGGGTCGCTTTTTAGGTCATTAATTTTCGCAAACTGTCGCCCGGATGATGGCCGGTGATAAGGGAGTTAATTTGATGGTACTGGTTTACAAGCTGAGTGGAAGAATTTCTAAGAAACAGAAACGGGATTTGGGATGAGTCAGTTTCAAGTTGTTTATGTCGTGTAGCAGTTGAAGCTCGGTGAAACAACATTCCTGTCCTGAGTTGCAAAATTGGTACGGACCAAGCCGCACTCACAAGCACTAGATTAACGACAGAAGTCATTTAATAAAACTTAAATCAGTTCTCTTTAATTGAACTCTTTAATGAGCCGACGTGATGAAAAACAACCTAGCATTATGAACCAATTCCGCCTTGTTGCTATTGCACAATCGTGTTGCTGTTTTGTTTTTTTCACTTCAAATAGCTCCGAATCAGTTATCGCGCTTTAATTAAAATTGCGAAAAAAGGGTGCTAGCAGTTGCGGCGGCGCCCCAATATTCGTATATAATGCACCTTTTATCGCACTGTTACACCTAGTTTCAATAATGGCATCGTCACGCGGGTTTGTGATTTGTGTTTGTGTGCTGCAGCTGGGCGTATCGATCAAAGGCTGGTTGAATACGGACATAAACGTTGGCATGCCGCTGCATACCGTCGCCTCGGTTGCGGAGTCTACCATCAACGCTGCCCAGATGGAGCTGCAGATGATTGACCTGAAGCTGCACATTGACCAAAGTCTCGAGTACCTTGCGAGCAAGTTCGACATCATGCTGGAACGTGTACTGCTCGAAACGAGCGCTTTCTGCGAACGGGAACTGAAGCACGGCATCTCCACGCTGAATAGCGCACTACTTCCAAAACCTAAGGACGGGATGGAATGTGAGGATTTGCGCGACGACATTAAAGACATCCTCCACGGACAGCAGCAAGTGGTAGACCAGTTGGCAAACGTGTCCAGCTCGCGGGAGATAAAGGTGGCCCGACTGGAGCACCAGCTGCGAGCCGCTGCCCACGGCTCCGAGGAGTACGAGCACAATCCGGACGGGCGCGAGAATGGGTCATTCTTCGTGCGGTCGGTCAGCGCCAACAACCGGCTGTACGGTGACGGATGGCTCGTCTTCCAGCAGCGGTACGATGGTACGGTCGATTTCTACCGCAACTGGACGGAGTATCGCGACGGGTTCGGCGATCTAGGCGGCGAGTTTTGGCTCGGGCTCGAGAAGCTGCACCGGCTTCTGAGCTCGGGCCCGCACTACGAGCTGCTGGTCGAGCTGGAAGACTTCCAGGGTGTGACGGCGTTCGAGCATTACAACGATTTCCTGATCGGCGATGAGAGTGAAAACTATGCGCTCAAGCATCTGAGCCGGGGTACGGGGACGGCAGGCGATTCGCTGGTGCTTCACAAGGGCATGAACTTTAGCACGTACGACCACACGGCAAACGACTGTCCGTCGTACTATCACGGTGCGTGGTGGTTTCTGCAGTGTTACGATGCGTAAGTCGAACCACGCGAAGGTTTAGAGGGAAGGATTTGGGAATCTGAAATAATCTATCCTGCCGGTTCTTCGTTCTTTTTAGGCATCTGAATGGGCGCTATCTAATCGGGAAGCATTCGTACCGCGGCGGTATCATATGGCACACGTTCCGCGGTTCGTTCGAGTCACTGCAGGCAACGCGAATGATGGTACGTCCGTTGGAAAAGATTGATCACGATGGCAAACACCGAATCATTGAAGTATAAAACAAAGGAAGGCTCTTTAACACCATCCATCCCCGGACTACGCCAACCCCTAATTGTTGGCACTGAAACAGTGTTTCGAATACAGTTACAAAACATTAACGCACAAAGCACGCAGCGAATATCGAATTTTCGATCACCAAATTCGGTTTGATTGGACCAAATCATCATCCTACCCCGGCATCCTTCTTTCAAACTTGGGATCACGCTTCCTTTTCTCGATGCACGACCAAGAGAGCGTACACGCGAGCAGCTAGAATAGAAGAAACCGAAACCAACCGGATGGAACGAGCCGGAACGAAGTGGAAACGGATACGCATAATCTAGGCGGGACTCGGTATTGTCGCGCCTTCGAGCCAGAGACCAACACTAGGAACGAGTCCCCCAAAAAAACCTCTCGGATCGTGTAGGATTGTTTCTGCTTTCGTCACCCGGCTTTTTCCAGAATTCCAATCGTTTCTCCTCATGTCCCCCGCCAAAAAGGCACGAAATGGGGTTTTCACGTCTTCAGTACAAATGTGGAATATATTGAAGAATTGCCAGTAGCAACAGGAGAGGTGGAAAAGCGGAGTCGTTTCGTCTACCCTTCTTTCGGTGGGCTTTTCTTGAAAGAACAAAAACGAAGGCCCAGCAACACACCGCTTGGGGTAATAAATAATATCAGCACACAAAAATTACCGAAACGTGTTCGGGATGCGTAAGTGAATTGTTTTCCACAGCCAATAGCAACACAAAAAAAAAAAACAGAGGCATGTCACGTGGTCTTTAAGGGGCACAAACTGGGCTCCGGGTGGTTTGACAGATGAACGTAGCTAAGCTCCTTCGCACACCCCGAAATGGTGCTGCTGATGAGGGATCATCCGATTCCCATTAAAGTGATACGTTATCGCATAGAAAAGCTTGGGCTTACGAGAACTTGTTGTGGATGCGTGTGCCGTCCGAAGGGATCGATTCCAGTTCAAACTGCCTGCGGTAGTACTGCTTTTGGTGAAACAAAGTGCAAAACAAATTACATAATCACGCAACGCTTACCTTTTACCCGTTCCATTTGGTCCCAACCATCTGTGCCCACACCCTGCTTTAGTGCCAACACGGCCCCGTTCCCCCCGTCCCCCATCTTCTGGGTGGATCTCATCATCAATCCGTAAAGGAGGGGCTTTCTCGATTTGGTTTCGTTGTGTGTATGCCTTCGCACACAAATTTGCACCTTCGGCCCATTTGCCATTAATTTTGCGAGTCGCCGCCCGCCGCCGACGTGGAAGAAGCGGTTGGCCCTGGCCCCACCAAAAAGCTGGGTTGATTGAGAACCAAAACAGGGGTGAGATCCGTGAGAGAATTTGTGCGCCCGTCCGCCTTCGGCCAGCTATTCCCGGCCAGGCAACGCCACAAAGACGTGTACGGGGCTGGGATGGGAAGGGGGTACAAATACAAAATCAACTTGTTTCGCCGACGTCGTGAATGTGGATTGAGATGATATTGATTTGCAACATTCCGCAAGCGACCGAGCGACGCAGCCGACGAGACGAAGGAAGACGAGGTTCGAACGAGCGAACGGTCACCGGCTAATAGTGTACCTTAATTGAAAGTGAAATAAGCCGCAACACCGCAAACAGCCGCCGCCACCGGACCGAAGATGACGATCATGACTGTCTGCAGTGTGCGGAGGAGAAAGGGAACGAGTCATGAGCGCATCGTGGGCGCATAGGGAGGCGCACTCGATAGTTCAATAAATGCTTCGGGGCACTGCTGGGCACGGCACATGGCCTTACGCCCGGGTGGCCAGTTTCACAGCTTCCCTGTTACAACCGGATTCTAACTGGCAGCGCACCGCCCCCCTGCGCACCAACTTCAAACGACGACGAAAGAACGGGATTGTAGTAAGAAAAAAAGCTCTAACTGTGTGGGGTTTGGTGTACAAGATGAGCTCTGGTTGTGTGTGTTTTTTTTTTCGTTTCTGTTGCTCTTTCGATCTTCTCCCGCTACAAGATACCCGCAAGCGAGAACTCCGAACCAGAAGTGTTGCGAGCGTGCAATTGAGACGAAACCAATTTGTAACGATTAGCTGTCGCGGCGGCATTAGGCTAGCTCTGGCTGGCTGGCTGGCTGGCTGGCGGAAGACTCGGCTTACATCTATATCCACGACCTCCCCAGAAGCTCACATGATTTTGACATTTGCTCTGCCGGCGCGCACGCGAACTGAGAAGCCGAAACGACGTCACACACACACAGTGGTGGGCGACCTTTTGCCAGCATGCCGGCGTCTTTATTTGAATTCTCAAAGTTCAATTCGCATTTCGTTGGTGAATTGGTTTCATTTTCGGGAGGGTTTGATACGGAGGGATGACGGTGTCTGAAGAGACGGTGCACACTTGTCGCAATTTCTCAGATCATTAGTTTAATCTCGTGTTAAGTTTTGGTCGCATATGTAATACGGCAAGATCAAGCCGAGAGTGCCGACAGAACATCCAATTCTGAACTTTGGCATTTCCCAAGAAACTAAGAGCGACAATCACACGGATTGCGTGTCGCCGTTGAAAAAAAAAAACCGGATTGTCTGACTGTCAAAACTGACTGACGAGTGCCGGGTGTCTTATTTTGCAATGTAAACCGTTCTCCAAAAATGAATTTGGGTTCCATCAAACCATGACCTTTCCTACCTCGGAGCCGAGAGAAACAGAGATTCGTGTCAGGTCGCCCGACCCAACAAAGCCCTGCTTTCGTCATACTTCTCGGACCATCAGCATCAGCTTGTGCGATCTGTCAAAAGTCTATCAAATCTGTGGAAAAATCTGTCCAACAACCAAAAGATTCAAAAGATCGACATCTGTCGGGTACCGATTTTGGCGATGTTCGTAAAAGCGCACTGAATGAAATCCGATTTGCCGTCGCCAAATGATGGAATGCCAAACGGCACAACAGACACACTACAAAGCCTTGCGTTCGTTTTTGGGAAGGTACACAAGATTGGTTTAGATTAATATCCGAAGGTTGCGAAAGTAATCATGTGCGAAAGATCCCGCTGATGATCAGGTGGCTGCTGATGACGTTTTGTGTGTCTGCGTCGTCTCTCACCGGGCAGACAAAACAGGCTCAGACAAAATGGGCCACTTGGTGGCTGTGGGGCTGTGTCCAGAGTTCAAACAATGGTCTCGACGCGCTGCTCGCACTGGAGAAGGAGAGGTCAACATTTGGACCGCGGGTATTTTTTTTTTTTTTGTTATTTGAGAAGCGTCGGAATTGAGGAGAGCCGAGGGAAGCTCCCACCCGACGCGTTCAACTTGGCTCATGAGCAAATTGCGTGTTTACGCGAGTGACATTTAATCGACTAATTTGCTACGGTGACTACGGTGCAACAAGAAGCCCGGGGTTTCTCTGCCGGCGTCCCACCAATACCCACGATCGAACGGCAGGGAGATGGTTGCCTGGCGTTCGGGTGGATGATCGCATGATGACTAAAATTCATCATCATCGCGCGCGCGCCCCTTCATCGCGAGCTCACTGGGCCAAAAGGTTGTGAAGGCGCGAATCATACTTCTCTCGCGGGTGGCAATCTAACTGCAGCCCGCTTCACACGGAACCGGCCACCTGAAAAGGGGGCGAGAAGGGATAGAGGGAGGCGTATAATTTGGTAACTTGCAGCAACTGCCAGCAAGCTTGTCTGTCGGTGGGTATTGCAATAGAGTGTATAAAAGATGCCGACAAGTGCACTAACCGGCACCAGTCACTGTCAGCTCGTTCGTTCGCATAGTTTGGTTTAGTCGCGAGTGTTTTCTATTCTTGTCTACGTATTTCGCAAACATGTTTAGCAAAGTGGTTAGTGTGTGTTCGTGTGTTTGTTCTAAGCCTTCCCGGTGTTCTAATTCTTTCCTCCTTCGTGCTCTTATCGTGCCCAACAGCTTATCCTGGCCGCGGTCACCGTGTGCAGTGTGCTGGCCGCTCCCCAGAAGCGTCTCGGCGGACCGCTGCCGCTCGGTACGGCCGAATCGCAGGCCGTCATCCTGGCGCAGGAGCAGAACCACGACCCGAGCGGTGCGTACAACTATCGATACGAGACGAGCAACGGCATCGCGGCGCAGCAGACCAGCTACGATGGCGCCAATGCGGCCGGCGAGTACTCGTACACCGGTCCGGACGGTGTGCTGTACCGGGTGGCGTACAATGCCGACACGTACGGGTTCCAGCCGCAGGGTGCCCATCTGCCGGTCGAGCCGCCAGTACCGGACCATGTGCTGAAGTCGCTCGAGGAGATCCGCGCCAATCCGCCGCGTGATCAGGAGTTCAATCTGGCCGCGCTCGATGCACAGATCGCACGGCTACGGGCCACTCTGGGCTAAGCCAACAGAGCACAGCCAACCAAACACAAAAGACAAGCGCATGGTTGTGATCGAGATGGTACCCCAGGGACAGGGCAGCAAGGGTTGATTTGTTGTTGAGATGGTGTCCGCTGATGTTTATGTTACAGTTACAACACTTAAAATAACAATAAAAATGTTTCGAACGATTTTGTACAACTTGCGTGTGTTTGGATTGTATTAGAGAAGGGTGACAGTTGGGGAAAAATAATCTACAGTAGGATGTAGGAATTTCCAAGAATTATCCACATTTTCAACACATTGTTGAGTTTGTTCCACAGTTTATTCATTTCTTTCGTCATAAACCAAAGTAGAAGTAACAGTTAATACAAACACGGAAAAGTGTCATAAGGGTCTGCAAAATCCTGAAGTACTAGGAAATGATTTTAATTTCATCTGATCCCAACTTATAAAATTTTGTACTGATTATAGTTTAGTTCGAAATATTTAAAATGTTTATTACATATCATTCCGTGATAATGGTTTACATAATACTGTTCCAAGCAATAATCTTTAATTACGTCAGTTAAAACATTTAAATTTTGAATCGTTTCATTAAAGTCATTTAGTACTCTTTTAAACCAAGAATTTAAATGATTAATCAAATTATTTGAGAGATTTTTTGGATTAAAAATATGTTGTATACGAGTCAGTCAGATTCCTGTAACTGTTTGTAGTCAACAATATCGATGAGCATTTAAAGAAATCGGAGATGACTTTTAAGTTTTAACCGATAGTTCATAGTTGTTCTGTGTTCATGGACTTTTGGTATTTTAATTTGAAACTAAAAAACTATTAGTGATTCTGTCCATATATATCGACTATTTAAACACGAATTACGTAGTACGTAGAACGCAGTATTATCATAAGGTTTATAGGAATATTTATATATTCTGTAAAATTTTAGGACCTTTCCTCTTTGTTTTGAGTGGTGCATTTAAGCCAGTACTCTCCAATCATTTTAAGATCCCAGACCACTTCGCTTAGAACACGATCATATCCTACGATCCACCCACATCGATTGAGGGCATACATTTTATAACCCTAGTTCAAAGTTTTTAATCAAAAATATGTAAATATTTTATTCTAGACGTGCCTGTTCTTAATTTAATCTTGATTGTGGGAAAACATTTAACGCTATGTATTGAAATAAGCTTTTATTAAAAAAAAAATCAAATCTTTCGCGAACCACGTCTGTTTATGCACCGGACCACAGGTTGGAAAACACTGATGTAGGCCATGCAGGAAATACTTTAATGAATATAAACATACAAGTAAGAGATATGTTAAAATGTAGAACTCAGCTACAAAAAACCAATACACTAGCTTATAAATAAACGCATACTAACTTCTTCAAGCATCCTTGGTGTTCCACTAATATTCTTTGAGTCACTAGCGTTAACACATAATTACAAAAATCTTCACAGTACTTAGTTTATTGGACTATCACTAGAAAGCTAATTGACTTAACCCGTCTTCTAAACTAGTTAACCCTGAAGCTTCTAACTGAGCACGAGCGACATTGTCTCACTCACAGCTTAGCTTATTGAAGAGATCCATCCATCGGCTGGCTGCAAACCGTTAATCACGCTCCGATGGTAACAATTTGTCCTTAGCGCTTGCAAACACACACCATAACCCACTCCCCCAAAAGCTGGGATCGGCCGGTCCGCTGTCAATGCGATTAGAATCAATATTATGCACTGATTTATGGTTGCTCTAGCAGCGCGGCATTGGCTTGTCGCATTACTGCCATCTGCCATTGGGACGATTCGATTCTCACACTGAAACTTACAGGGCGCGCTTCACAAAAGGGCACCAGCCCACAGCAATATGCGCCAGAGAGGGGGTGCGTAATTTTCGCAACATCCGCATGTAAGCTTGGCGGGAGACAATAATCCCAAATTTATCGTACGAAATTGCTTTTAATTGATGCTTTCCGGGTTGGTCGCAAAAGCAAATAGAAAAAAAAAACCATCCCTTAAGCGCGGAAGCGTGGAAAAATCGCTCACCACGTGCATGGCTAGCAATGGATTTTTCCGTACTGGTTCTGGTAATGAAGAGAGAAAGAGAGAAACCAGGGAAAACCGCTTTATTTCGATAGCCACAAAACAGACAATAAAAGCAAGCGATCAGCACCCGATGGTGGCGTACGCTATAAACCGCAAAATAATGCTGTTAAAGTGCAATAATTCAATATCGCCGCATAAATACGCGAACCCGATGAAAAATGAGAAATGGTTCCGGGCTGGTCCCGGAGCTTCATGACGCCACCGAGGGCAAAAGTCACAGACACAAGGCCCCACTCGCTGACTCGCATGAGTCACGGTGCAGATGCAGATTCGCACCCAGGATCGAGTAGCAAAACTCCCACCGGGAGCCTTTTTTTTTTTTTTGGTTGTTGAATGCAGCGGTGGCGGCGACGGAAGAACCACTCATCATTGGCAGCGGCGTGTTCCTGCTATCGTTGGATTACATGCAGGTTTTTCGGCGCGCCGTGGTTGCAATGGCTGCAGCTTACCATAATTCCCGCCGTCAGAGACAAGAAAAATAATGAGCATCATATTCGGGTACACAGTACACCCTGTGTGTCATGGCATTTGCCATGGGGCGGGGTAAGTGTGAGGTATGAAAATTACGCAAACAGTGAGAAAATCGAATGACAAAAACAAAAGAACTAGGCCAACTGACGGGTCCGCGGGAAGTGGGATTTAAAACGGCAGGAAGCTGTAACCCCATGGCTCGCTGGAAAGCGTGCGATAATTTATCAACTTCGTTGTGTGAAGGACTGCAATGGCTGTTGGATTTTTGTGATCATGTTTTTATTCGCATAAATTGCGCCAATGAGACAGCAAACACCGCGAAAGCTGTAAGGCGACTGTCTGTGTCTTATTTTTGCCTTTAATTATCATTACAAATCGTTCTTGCCTTAAGATTTATGATACGCATAGCTATTATTAGTCCTCGTGCATAAGTGTACGTCCTCGTTGCTGAAGTGCATTTTCACTAACTTGACCACACACAAAACGAGCTGCACATCTTTGTCCGGGATAGCGACGAAATTAATGAGCTCTCCAGGCTTGCTAAACATACCGTAATAAAGCACCTCATTTTTGTGGTGGCCAAAAACAACCGACCGCAACGACCGTGCAAACAAAGCCCGCGGTTAGAATAAACCATTCATTAACCGTTGCATAAAAGCGCAGTGGCTGTAAAAGCGGGGGAAGAGTTTGCTGCACGTGCTGCAATTAGTGGTGCTTAAGCAGCGGCTTGAGTGGTGCTGAATGTAAAATTACCAAAAACGGGCGCTAGCGGTTGGCTTTGCCTAAGAGTTGAGAATTTGTTTAGCTGCCTCTTGAGGTGCTCATCGAGAGGCAGCATGAAAGTGCAAAAGCAATTTTGGTGTTTTTGCAACATTTCTTTGAATTTATACGAGCTGCTAAATAGATGATGTTTGGCCCAAACGATGTGTAATAACATTTTCCAACGTTTAAATATCCTTTTTGTATCAATTTATCCTAACTTCTAGTTCAAAGCTTAAATGTTTTTGGAAGCAATAAGCAATTTTGACTAAAAGTCGCATTCAAAAAGGAAAGAAATAGCCAACCGATTCAATCATTAAACTGCACAACTCAGCTAAAAAAAGTTCTTCTCATTAGCTCTTATTTGTGTAGAAGGATCATAGAAGTTGGTATAATTTGGCGAAAAGACATGTGAAAGGAGATTACGAGGAATAGATTCCAGTATTTTTCTTCAGCAGCTTTAATGATCATGCTAAGTTTAAGTCATGCTATGTTTTAAGCCTCTTTAAATAGTGTTTTTCAACTGATTTTGTAGCTGCTACACACTAACGTCACAAACACACAGGCTTCATGATAAAGCCATTATAAAACCTAATACATCTTCCCCTTCTTCAGGAATGTAATGTTGGTGCAATGTTAGAAGATGAGAGAACAAAAAAAGACCTCACTTCAGCTGAAACCTGAAAACCCCCCGCTAAAGCCTGGAGCTAAGGTTCTGCAATGGTTTATCTGGAATGCGAGGCTGATGGTTTAGCTCGAGCCGACAACCAGACCAAACACTCCGTAGACGAACGCCTTTTTTACGCCTCACGCTATAACACTATTCAACCTACCAGCTCGCCTAAGTGCACAACTATGTAGCGAAAGTGAGTTACGTCGTTGGACGGGCAGAGCAGCGGTGTTTGGGGCTGGGAAAAAGAAGCAATTCTGATCTGCAAATTCGCTTGAAACAGGTGAATGAAGGTACAACAAAAAGAGAGCGAAAGAGAGAGAGAGAGAGAGAGAGCGATAGAAAAGTCGAATCAGCAGGAACGAATCACACGCAGGTGAGAAAATGCAATAAAACGGTAAAAGAATTGATGCATCTACACATCCTCGCCCGTCCTTGGTTGGTGGGTGGCGTTGCTGGCGCAGCAGGCGAGAGAAGTCAGCGGGAGATTCTGTCCACCCACCCACCCAAGAGAGGGGAGGCTGGCATGCGAGAGTGTGAATGAAATATTTCACAGCATGCGGGCAGGAAAATAGAGAGATAAAAAAACCCGGTGTGAACCAGTGGCATGTTACTTGAGTGTGAATTTTCCAACACTTTTCATAGAGAGAAGGGAAATTCTAGCATGTGGAGTAGCGCAGCATGAAGCGTCCGGGAGGTGTGTTCTGTCTAACAGAAATAATGTTGGCAATAAAAGGAGAGTGAGGTTGAGAGAAAAAAAAACCCAAGGAGATGCCGCTTGGTTCCGGTGTGTGGAAACGTTTCTGCAAATCTGTTCATCGAGGTAAAAGTTTTCCATTTCCCAGTATGTACCGGCAGGATATTTCGTAAAAATGTTTTTATTCCTTTCCATTGGATGCTTCTTTATGGTCTCTTTTTTCAGTCATATTTTGTTGCCAGCCGCTTGAATTCCACATGGGTGCAATTACCGCTAACCAAGCAAGCGCTTCCCCACTGTTGTCGTTTGTTCCGTAACGATCATTTTCGTTCGACGAAAAAAAAAACACATCTATTCCATCCTTTACTACCTCAAGCATCTTTTTCGGGGAAGAGAAAACAAAAAACAAAATCGAACATGGCGATAAAACGGGTTAAAGACAAAAGAACTGTCCCATTTTCTTACAGTCCGAACGTTTCCTTCTTCCTTCTTGGTGGTTGACCGTACGCGGCAGGGTAAAAAAAACATCCTTTTCCCCGGCACGTTTGTTTGGGTAATGTTTGTCACGTTTTCGCTCGTTGCTGGCGTTTTTTTTTTTTTTGGAACTGACCCAAAATTCGTTCAACCATCCTCCCGCCAGCATTGCTGCCGGGACTGGCTGGTTTGAAAAATATGCTTCCCGAGAGTGACGACAAGGCGCGCGACACACGCGGTGCAGTTTTCACGTACTCCAGCGCATCGGGCCGTCTAGAAGATTTCGGGCCGGGTCCGTGCTGGTGCAGCTCAGCTCGCAAAGATTCACCGGGCACCAAAGCACGCGTGCAGGAGCGATGCAGGAGCAATAGTGCAGAAGAAGGTGGAACAATCATCCCTGCCCGGTGCCCTGCTGTAAGCCACAGTAGTAAGCCACTGTTCCCGTAAGCTAGTGCAGTTCGCTTCCGTGGAGTGTTGTATAAAATGTAAATGAACCTTAAAATGTGGGACATAAAACGGGTGATTTTATTCGGGCGCGCTCAAACTGCACCCAAGATGGCTGGATGTGGCTGGATTCTGCTTTGTAAGAGCACTCGTAAACTTTGGTTCGATAGGGATGGGAACGGCGTTCTGGAGGGGGTGGTTTCGGGTGGGCTGTAATTTGTGAAAAATGGTGGTTTACTTTGCTGCCAACTAGTTTTTGGGGGAGGTGTATGTACAAGTGTGACCTGAAAGGAAAATGGCTTTAAAGTTGGCAGGATTTTTGTCGAAGCAGAGGAGAGATTTGGATTAAAATGATTGTTTTGAAAACTGGATTAAGTTCAAAATTGAATCTCCCATACAATGTTAAAAAGATATTTAAAAAATATCATCAATGTTGTCATTTTTCGAGCTTTTTTTAAACAAATCAGAATCTGAATTTAATCCCCCATAATGAGTTAGAAGCATAACAAACTCATATGAATTGCACTCCACCATACATGAAGAGCAAACAAAATTAATACAATTGATGATACTTACACCCTCCCAACCCATCCAATTCCCTCACAACACTCATCCGCACAATCCGTACCTCGAGTTCTGCCAGCCACTGGCCCTCATTAAGAGGGCATTTCATTTAAACCCACACAACACTGATTTGCTTAAATTAATTTACAAATACCATACCAAAGTGTGTACCCATGGTCTACCCGGGAGGTTCGGGCCCCGGATTTGGACCTCGCCCGGGTCCACTGCACTGAGTTCTGCACGCAAACTTTTCTCCGCTACACAAAAACAATGATCCATCAAACGAGCAGCATCCCTCGGTTACAGTCGCTATTTACACCCAGCGGCTGTGTTTTGGCCTGTACCGAAGGATAAAACCAAAATTGCCATCCTTTTTCTCCCATCCGGACCCCACTGTCCGGAAGCTTCATATCCAGCCATCTCGTCGGAACAGGGAATAAAACTTTCTCTCACTGCTGCCCCGTAATGTATGTGAGTGTGTGTCTGTGGTGCATTTGTTTTTCGTCCCAGCCGGGGACGAAAATTCGCCTCAACCTGCGGAGACGGCGAGCGGGACAATACCTATTTCAGCTTGCTCGAGTTTTTGCCACTTTTCCCCATCCTACCCACTTGGCAAACATTTCTGAGTCCACCACCAATCTGCCCAATAACATAACGCTTATTTGGGAAAATGCAGAATGATAATGATTGCAATTTTACGGTCACGACCGGAACGGATTTTGCTGCACGGGTCGCTAGCTCTGCTGGCCAGCACTATCCGGCGGTCCGGTGCCGGTCACACAAACACCCTGCCGGCAGCGTGGTAAAAGTTTTACCCAGTGGCTTAAAACGCAACACACAGACCACAGACACACAGCGTCACACAAACCGTCGGGCGCAAGGACACAACAAAATCACAACCGAAAGATTTTGCGGCCAAGTTTGCATGAGAGGGCGAGTGCGCGCGCGTGTGTGTGTGTGTGTGAAAGTTTGGGCAATGAAAATGGATATACTTTCTTATCGGAACTTAGATTGGATATTTTATTGGTGCAAAAGTTTATGCACGGGAAGCGATTCTTTGAAAACTTTACACTCACACTTGGTCGGTGTGCGAATTTGGCACATCCAAACACACACACACACACTTACAGTGGCAGTGGAATGGTCGGCTGCCCCGAAAAACGGTAATTGTTCTAAATGATCACAAGAAGCTAAATTGATCGGTCGTAGCGGTGGGATGCACTTCTTTCGATTTTACGGACGGGAGAAGTGTGCCGAAGATAACAAGTGTAATTAATTTAGGAGCACGGAAGATTGCTTTCAGCTTAAGGAAGGAAAACAAAAAACAGAAAGAATTATAACGGAAGAGCGCACTTTTATTGAGTTTTTGGGAAAAAGGAGGGCCTAAAGTGGTGCTTCTTGAAGGAAAATGCTTGGTTCATGAGAACATTGAAAAATTCACATATTCAGCAGTATTAATAAAAAGGAGGATTTTCTAGAATCTAGATGACCGATTAACACAAATCCAATGTGTAGTCAAATGAGAAATCAAATTAAAATTAATTATTTATGATCACTCTAGATGTGTGCGAAGGTTTATCGTACTATAAAACCACAGAAGATTTGATGATACGATGTTCATCTAATAAAAAAGGCTCATTTTATGTCCTGAATCCTACATACTTTTCTACACACATCACACACACACATAAAGCAATAGTTTAATTATTTGCACTTTTAAAATTTGTAAAAAAGTATATAGAAGATAGATACCTAAGTCGCGAGATTTATTCTTACACGTTTATTCATCACACATGAGCTCGCTACATAGACTGTAATTAAATTGGTCAAACTGAAAGACACATTTTCCGACAGTTTGCTTGTTAAAAGAGGACGCTTGCATTTCGTTTCGATTAGCTTGTGGTGCAGAAAACGCAATGTAAGGCAACGCTAATTACGGAGTGCACTGTAATAAACATCAAATTGCATACCTTCGGGCGTTTTGCATGGCAGCAGAGCAAACGGAAATATTTACCGTCCGCAAATCAGCATACAACTTCAAAGCACGTTAATTGAGTAACGTCAGCACACAGATTATCGATAATAGTCAACAGATTATCGGTTGATCGGTTCTTTGAATTAGTCGTAGGTTTAATAATCCAAACGAGCAGCAGAGTTTTCAATTATCTTCTACCAAGAAGCAACCAAGGTGAACCTTGGCTCATGAAAATGCGATTTGCTTTATGAAAATCCCGCTCGCAATATTAATTCCAAAAATAACATCCAATCCCAATGTCTGCATGGAAACTCTCCTCCTAATTGCTCGCTGTATGTTTCTGATGTACTACCGGTTGCTTTTTGGAGTGTTTCGAAACGCACATTTCGGTCTAACAGGCCGTGCGTGTGTACGGTTTTATTTCGGTAATCTTTTTTCGGCCCTCCTGGTTTGCTGTTAATTCTCCCAAAGTCTCGGTGCCACTGACAAAACCAATCCTGATTGCTGCACAAACTTTCGGCCCAAACGGCATCAGGCACCCCCGGGGGTATTAATTTGTTTCGCATTCGCATGCTCGTGCCATTCCGGGGGGGAGGGACTGGTACGTTTTGTGCCCCGTTCTTTTGGCCCTGCATTTTCATGCTGATGCTTTGAAGTCAAAAACATGCAACCACGGGAGCGGTGAGGGTGAAATGAAGCGTACAAAAGTTACTTTTATTTGGGCTCGAGGGGAGAAGCTGACGGGTGGCTTTTTCTATCGTGTGTGTTTCTTGGAACCGGGTTCGAACCGGCTTGTACCGGTGTGCGCACATCGAACTTGTTGCCCGGTTGCCCCGCAGTTGGAATAGGAATCGAAGCGTGGAGCGAAAAATCAGTGCAAGTCGGCGCTTTTGCCATCATTAAGTTATCAATAAAATAGTCGCCTTGCGAATGATCCCGCGAGCATTCGTCTGGGACGGGGGCAACTGGCAGCGTACAAACGCGCAGAAGCGCGTACCGTCTTGGGAAATTAAATTTTGTCATCATCGAGCGACTCGCAAGATGACTGTCCGCCAGTCCGCCCTTGGTTCCTTGTGTGCTCCCGTTTCACTTAATCATTGCTTCCGTCAGTCGGAGCAAAGGAGCCTTAGCCCACCGTGGAAGGAGAATATTTTCAATTGAAAATCTCGTTTATTATTTAAACGGCAAACCCAGAGAGCTGCCGGCCCTTCAAACACGCCTGATTGCGTTTTGCGATTCGGTGGGGAGGGTTTTTGTTTTGTTGCTGTGCTGCAGAGAGCGAAACAAAAAAAGAGCTCAAGATTGCGACCACTTGCTTGCACATTCTATCGTCTTTGGTTTCATCCAAAGCGTGGCTGAACCTCCGAACCTCTGCTCAGGGCTGCCTACCGGTGGTTGAGTCTTTTCCATAGCCTTTGTGCGCATTCGTCTTTCTACACAGCGTGAATGGAAAATCTATTTAGGATTTTTTTTGCGTTTTTTGCTCCATGCCTCTACGGCCAAGAGACGGCTATGTCTTGGGAGGTCCCTGTGGTGGGCTTCAATTGACGAACTTTCCACCATTACCGATTAATGTAGCTTTGTGTGCGTGTCTGTGTGTGTTTGTTTGTTAGTTTCGGTGTATCAAAACACCGAGTGCGCCCGTGAGAGTTGTTTAAAGTTGCGCTAAATGAAGTGGAACGTTTAATTGAATTTACTCAATCACGCCCAACACCCACAGCAACAATCCTGCACAACCAAACGGCCACACTGATTGCGACCAGGAAGTGCCGGGTAAATAATTCCCGCCAGCGATGGATGCTGGTAAGCGACGTGGGCTGGCTGGTGGGCTCAAGAGATTGACCGATTGAACGTCACGAACAAACAGTGCGATCCTTCACAGGACAGGATAGGCTTCTCGTCGGTACGGACAAAAGGCAATCCTTTTTGTTCCACCAAGAGACAACACGGGACAGAGAAGGAGATAGAAAAAGCGAGAGAGAGAGAGCGAGCAACAGGGTTTTAGTTGCGATGGGAACAACAATCACAGCCGAAAAGCACGAACATGAAGATGATGCTCAATGCTCAATCAATCTCAGCTGTCAGACGGTTTGAGAGATGGCGCTCAGATGCACCTTTCAGCCAGCATAATGTGACGAAGCAGCAGTATACGAGGCAGCTGAAAGCATCGCATCATTCCACGCCACTTGAAGCTCAAGTACAGGGGCGAGCATTCCACTCCGGCCGCCTGACCAATTCATCGACGGTTTTATTTAATTAGCATACCCACCCGTGTCTGTGTCTGTGTGTGTTTGGGTGCTCATTATAATGCATTTCAATGACTGCTTGGTTGGCTGCTTACAGCTCACCGATCATTTATCGACGCACCGGTAAGCAGCGCATAAATGTTTGCAATTGAAACTTGCTCCTTTTAAAATTATCCTTCTCATGAGTTTGATTTTAATTGTTTGTGACGACCTTTTTTTTGTGCAGAGCCATTTCTGCCTTCTCCCTCAGCACAAAACAATCGCAACCCATTGCAACAAAGAGCGCTAGTTTTAATTCATCAAATCCTCGCCCTCGGAAAGATGCCGCCAGCCATTCTTTGTACCCTAAAAGGAATGGCAAACGAAAACGGGCAAAGTTGCCGCCGCCGGCTCTATCGCGCGGAAGGGAACACTTTGTCACGAAACTTCCGGTTCGTCTCGCGGAAAGTGGCACTGTATTTGTGTGTGTCTGTGTGTGTGTTTGCTTTTAAATGCTGCAATTAGAAAACGGACGCAAAACCGAACGGTTCCGAATGGAAACATTCTTAAATGCACCGGGTTCGGAAAGCGACAAAACAAATCAAAGCACACGGGAAAATGCAGCGGCACAAACGTTAGTCAATCTTTCGGTGCGCTTTCCCCCCTCCTCCCCCCCTCCGTTCTTCCTTTGCTTTATTGCAGCCAAAGAAACAATAGACAATTTCTCAAATGAAGCTTGCCGCGATCGCTTCCGTCGTTGGACTTGTTTTTTTTTTTTTGCACTGCCTCTTCTTCGGCTTTGTCTTTTCTTGTCTTGTCTTACCGATTTTAAGTTTTATTTCACAGCACAAAATCGAACCGACCGACCAGCACGAGGAAGGACGGGACGACCGGCAAACAGTTGGTTGCGAATGCAGTGAAGCGTTAAATAAAGTTTTTCGAGGTTTTTCTTGAAAGAAACGAAACGAATTCCCATTCTTGCTTGCTCGCATTGTGAACGGGGTGCATGGTTCTTGGGAAATTGGGGGGGAAAAGTGAATAAAAGGCAACGGAGGCAAGACATTCCGCGAGGTACGAAGCATCGTTAGGATTGTGATGCGATGTTGTGATTGTCTTGCGCTGAATTGGTCGTTGTTGGTTAAAGGGGAAACATAAAGGTGGCAAGAAATTTAAAGTGCAGTTCGAAGGGAAACGTTTCAGAAATCATAGTTTTATTTTTATTGTTAGCCTTTATGCGAAATATAGCAACAGAGACACAATTGATTTTAAACGATATCTTACTCAATTCATTTCAAGATTCTTCAATCTTTTGTTATGGTTTAAATGCTTTAATATAATTAACTGTTTTAAGACCAATTACCGCATTTAGTCTTTTCGGTATGGAATTACATATAACAATGCTACGACCTCTATAAGTCTAGTTTCTGTATTTAACCATTTAGAAATCCTTTCATTTTGCTATTTAAAACTATTTACAATTCTTCCGTTAATAAAAATAAAACCTATTCATCAGCAAAGAAGCCGAATGAAAACAAAAAGTGCCAGAACCACCACATTTATACGTTGAAACAGCAAGTGGCAAGAGAAGCGGAAGAAACCTCCCCCAACCAACCAATTGCCACACGGATGCGGGTGCGCTGGTGGCGGCACCTTTCAAATCAAGAACGGAAACTGAACTGGTTGCACAAATTTTCCGCTGACGAGACACAACTTCGCCCCGCACAAGGGCCCCGCCTCGTCGTTCGCTTCGTCTGAGTGGTCACAACTGAAAAGTGTGTCGCTTGGCAGGATTGACACATACACCCCCGGTGGGCGGCAGAAGACGGCGAACACCGATGGCCGTCCGACCGAAGACCTACTGACACCGAGCGTCGAACGATCGTCGGGATAGGAGGTGGCAGGAGCAGCACACACACACACACACACACACACACACAAACAGCCACTGAAAGAGTATCCTTTCATCGATTGATTTCCATTTCCGACGGGTTGTTGGACGGTACTAGGATTCTGAGGACACGGGCGGAAACAAAGCAGCAAACGAATGACATCGATTCGATTGCAACTCCTACCTCCGTTCGGTGTTAGTGTTCCCGGACTCGATCCCCATGCTGGATGCTGCTGTTGCTGCTGCTGCAAGCCTTTACCCGGGCGACATTATTCATCCAGAATTATGAATAAATTGTTCCGATCGTCATACTGTTTTGTCTTCACTGTCCGCTTTGAACACTGCACAACACGACTGCACGGTGACGACACGCTGTGCTGTGTTATTGTCTACTGAATGTCTCCGTTGCCGTATCGTCGTATCGTGCTTTTGTGTTGTTCAATCGTAAATAGTACCCCGGCTGCAGGATGGGAAACCGACACAAAAAAAGTCGAACGAGTGGCCACTGTGTCCTGTTGTTTGCGGAAAAATCGACAGAGAAGATTGTAAAAAAAGACCCAACTACGAACCAGTTTTCCAACGCTCATTGCCACACAACAAAGTGCACAAATTGATTGCAAATGACTGTGGACACTTGCAAGCACACTCTCAGACAGACAGACACACACACGTGCGATGTAACAAAGGTAGTTGAAGGTGGATACTTCGGAAAAGCGTCACGTCATTGCCAATCGTAAACAATGCAGGATGGCAGACTGAAGAGAAAAAGTGTTCGAATGTGTGTTCGTGCATCACCAGTGAAACCAGTCGGCGTAAACGCGCCAACCGATCTCGCACACCCCGAAATGCGAAACACTGCCAGAAGCCATTCAATACTCCCGAGGGTATGTGGAATTTTGCGCATCGGAGCAGCTTTCGCTTTTGAGGGTTTGATTCCCGCGCAAAGGGATTGCAAGTGTTTCCCGCTTCGATACTAACTGTGTTGTTGGTAGCGCACCTGGTGTGAGCGCACACAAAAAAAATCTCAGTTTGTGCGCACGGTACGCTGCAATGCGTGCAACGCAACGATAGAGAACACACAGTGAAAAAAGGCTCATGAAAAGAGGAAGTAAATTCCCATGATTTGACCATTGAAAGGCGTAGCAAGGCCTGGAACAGTGGCCAGAATCATTGAGTTGGTGATAAAATATGGCTCTCGCGGGACAATGGCTTTTCGGTTCTCGAAACGATCCTTAATCCGATCAATTGCGAACGATAGTTGCTGGTCGCATTGATTTAAGACTGTGGAAGGACTCGGTGAGTTTTTGCTGGTTTGGTTTGCCCACAAAACCCGGTTCAGTGCGACGTCAAGCTGTTACGGCATCAAACGAAAAGCAGAAAGTTCTCAGAATCACTGCTGGCCCTGGTGTTGATACAGGCTGCTTAATTTTAGCAGCAAAAGATGACGCACGTACCAGCGCACCAACGCCTGCGTGCCTTTTGATGAGGGCGTTTAAGGGAAGAAAAAAGCCGCGCAAACCCCAAACCTGTCGATCAGCGAGTGCGCTTCGGGCGGTGGTGTGCTGGGTTCGTGACAAAAATTGAAGCTGAATTTTACCGAAACAGATAAAGCAGTGAACGAACGAACGAACGCTTAGCAGGGAGGTAATGCTGTGAAAAGGATTTGAGGCATGAATATATAGAGAGGGAAAAAGGAAGAAAGTTTAACCACTTTTAGTCCATATGACCCGAACTGCCGAACCGATGCTGCTCTGCGGGTTAACCCGTACTGGCCCGGGTGTTGGGTAAAAATTTGCTTTCGTTTTATTTACTGACATGTTTTTTTTGTTTTTTTTTTTGCCCCACCATACACGTGGCAAACGTGTGGCACCGCTCTCGTCGGCTGCAAGAGATCGCCAGCATCAAAGCGGAAAGGTGATGGTGATTGGAGTTTTAGTTTGCTTTATGCTTCTGCTTTGCATGCGGGTTTGGTTGGACGAGAGATTTAAAAAAGAAAACTAACAGATATGGAATGTTCTTGCCATTGCCCACAGGCAGCAGGCGATAATGTGCTTTTCCACGTTTGCTGTGGTCAGCAACGCGTGTTTGTTTAGAAGAGATTGAGCAGAGGAGCCTTAGTACCGCGTTAGCGCTGGATGGAATGGTTACTTTGAGGTTTGAGTGTTTGACCGCATTTTGAAATATTTCACGATAGCTGATCAAGCAAATCGAACATTGGAAACATTTAAATGATGACAGTTCAACATCATTTGATCAGCTCAAGCAGTTAAGCCAATTGGAGCAATTCGATGATTATTATTATTTTGGCAATTCCTTGGATTTTTTTCCAAATCCTCATGCTTTATCCAAAGTGAACATGACTAGTGTTGGGTAAATCTGACTAAGTTTCATGAATCTAAATGAATCTTTGAAATTATTAAATGAATCTCATAGTTTCATGAATCTTAAAAGATGCATAGATCTCGAACGATTCACGAATCTCTAAGGATTCATGAATCTCAAGGGATACATACATCTTCAAAGATTCAGCTTGAGCTCGTTGAATCTCTAAATATTCATTAATCTCTGGAGATTTGTGGATGGATTCAGGAATCATTGGAGATCGGATTCGATTCGAAATTCAAATCGCTCATTGCTGAAGATTCATATGGACGAATCTCAACGAAAGATTCATGAAACCCAACACTGTACAGGATCAGTTCCTCTTCTGTATTCAAGTGAATTGTTGATTTAATTAGCTAAATCAAATCAGATACCGAGCTTAAATGAGTTTGATTGCCTTTCAATCCATCGTCTCAATGATGATTTGTTCACGGGGTTGAATAATAAGTAATTTATGTTGATATAATTATATACTTAACTTTGTATAAAACACAATTTAAGTATATTTGTCTGTGCAAGTGAGTTAAGATATGGTTAAGACAAAAGTAATGTAAAGAGAGTTGTGATGTATCTAAAACCGTCGTAGTTTGCAATAATGCAATCCTTACCATAACTTTACTTCAGAAACTATTTCAAAATTGCTTAAATGGTTTAAATACTGACGCCACAGTACGCAGTCTTACATCGCTTTCCACCCGTATCACCTTTCCATTAAAACGGCTCAATCCGTGACGACGCTTACCTGTAATGAGAAGAGATAACAATAATGAAAAAGTTGACTATTATTACACACACACACCGTCAAAGGAAGAAACTCAAAAGCACAAAAGAAGTGGAAAATTTAAACCGTAAACAGAACTTTTACGGTAAATTGAGGGCCATCGAAATGTTGGCGCGTTACTCCGCGCCTCACCTTGGCAAAGAAGAATCATTAAGCGCGCCGTCTGTCTGTCACCACCAGTGTGGCGGCAGATAGCGTTATATGCATTAATTGCCCACCGTTTTGATGTTTGCACACACACACACACATTCAATCTCCAGTTGCGGATGGAACGACCGTATCGGTTTTATGACCACCAGCCGCTCCTGATGAGTCGGCGGACGGGGCAGGCAACGATGGCACACCTTCGGGGGGGAGCAAACGACTGCTAACGAGGTGTCTTAAATTTTTATTACCTTTCTT
Source organism: Anopheles arabiensis (assembly GCF_016920715.1). Taxonomy (NCBI): domain Eukaryota; kingdom Metazoa; phylum Arthropoda; class Insecta; order Diptera; family Culicidae; genus Anopheles; species Anopheles arabiensis. The sequence goes on along the minus strand of NC_053517.1, from coordinate 84,394,929 downwards.
CTTCTCACACCCGAACGGCTGGTTTCGTTGGCAGAACGTCGAGTGCGGAATCGATTTGCAGAAGAGCGAACATTGGCTGACATTAGAGCGACAAACACACTCACAAACACGCGCGCTTTTCCTCTTTGAATGTGAGCGACCAGGCTGCTCCATCGGTCCCACTACCTTCCTTCGAATGAAGCCATTAGAAGCTACAAAGGCAAGAGTGGGTGGATAAGAAGGTGGGCTTCGTAATTATATTCTCATTTTCAAAAACTCCTACAAGCCCTTCATTTCCGGGGTCGGTTCCGGTTTGGTTGGGTTGTTTTTGAGGTGAAGGAAGGCTCTACCAACACATCGTTGCGTACATGTGATGTAAGATTTTTCAAGATAAAAATAAAACAAATTGCTATTCGTTTCGTGTATGATGTGAGAGGTATTTTATAGTTTTAAGAGGAAAAAAGGCTTACTGAATTCACCTTGATAAAGTTTTTCATCAATCAATTGGATGAACGTGAGAAGCATTGAAACCCGAAATTAATATATAACCCCTTCAACTCAGACCTTTTTCGTTCATTTAAAATTGCATCAATTTGCATTGAATTGTTATTAAAGCGAACGCTATCAAAACTCACGTTGAAGTCCTCACCGTGAACAGCGATCGTTGTTCCCTTTCGAAAGGATTATTTGCACTGCAGGAAAAAAATAACGAAAATGCACGGCAATGAAGCAAAGCTATAAATGCAATTTTGTGCTGCACACCAGTGAAGCGGATCATCATCTCCCTCTCCTTCTCCTCCGACTCCGCGCGCAATCTGATCTGTTCTCTGTGCATTTGACTTGTCCCTTGACACTGTTGTTTAATTTGAAATGCATCGCTCCGATTGCAAAAGCGTCCCCGAACGAGCGGGGGAGCCGAGGAAATTTGGACGAAAGGAAACCCCGTTGGGTGCAGTGTTGTTATTGAAGATAACGAAACAATGCAGCTGCACACTCTCTGCTTAATCTACCTTGTCTCATTGCTGTTTTTTTTTTTTCGTTGTTAAATACTCCATTTATCTTAGCTCTGGGTTTGTTTCCTATTTTCTGCTGTGTTTTTTTTTTTTTGCAATGGCATAAAAAGCGGATTTTTTTCCATCACAGCGAGGTACGGCGCACACTGTCGAATGGTTGAATGGTGCCCTACCCCAGCCCGCTTTCAGCATAAAGCGTCAAGAGCACATCATCTTTTTCCTACTCAACGATGTTTGGGGTGGAACAGAATGCAGCGCAGCGTGCGGTGCGGCGGCGGCGGCGGCGGACGAACTCTTCAAAAATTATTAAAAAAGTTTAATTGAAGTTCGGCAAAGAGAGAGAGAAAGAGAGCATTTCAATACAAAAATCCAATTAATTTTCATTCTTTTCTGCACCGTGGTTCATCTCACCGTGGACCCCCAGTTTGGCACACGCAAAGCCTCATCACCCCGACAACACGAACGGAAGGACTCGACATCGACCGAGCAAAAGCAAGGGAAAAGGGGAAAAAAAGAAAGCAATACCTTTCTTTTCGTTTAAAAAATTGAGAAACTGCACAAAAAAGGGATACCGGAAAAGGGTAAAAGAAGAACCATAGGATGGGACGGGGAGCGAATCTAGCAACAGGAAAAAAGAGCTAATAAACGTGGCGGTTTTTTTTTTCAACCCCGACGAGTGCACAAAGAAACAATGCACACAATGGGAAAAGCACAAGCAGAAATGCTTCTTCGTTCGCGTCTTGCAAACAAAATTGCACCCGAAACATTCAGCAGTAAAGCAAAAAGGAATGCAAATAAAGCAAACTTCGTTTCGGGTCGCTTACTGCACAATGCACTGGCAGAGCAGTGCCCACGCTCGACATCTGTTTTGGTGAACCCGGAACAACGATTGCACATCTTCCGGTGTTTGCACCGAAAAGGCGGAGAGTGGCTGACGAATGGCAGTGGGAATGGGAACTATTTAAAATGATTCTCAATTATGCTTATTGATTTGCTGCCAGTGCTTTAATTTGCATTCCTGCTTAGCAATTGTGTCATGATGGTTGAGTTGGGAGATGTGTGAGTACGTCTATTCAGTTTAATGAATTCCTTTCTTGCCTTTCGTGGATCGTGTATGTCCAAGGATGGTTAAATGGAGGGAAATAAGTAAAAAAGAAGTACAAAAAAGGATAAAAACTGCACCCTTGCACAAATTCACCAAATCGCAGACACACTCATACGGCTAGCAAAAACGGGTCTACATCGATAATGCGAAGGACAAACAGAGAGGAGAGGATCGCACACACAAAAAACCGACGACGAACGTAAAACCCTCATCGACACGATACTAAAATGCGAGAAATAAACGATGAATAAAAACTTTTGCGACACTTTAGCCACTTCTTGAAGCCCGCCGGGACGGTTTGGCGCACTAAAAACATGCTGTCTAAGAAGGAGCAAGGGGAAAAGCCTGGACGAGAGCGAGTAGAAATCGTTTCCGGAAGCATAATTTAAAATTTCCAGTGGTTTTCCTATCACACTGCCTGCACAACTAGAGGAAAGAGTTTAAGGTTTTTTTTCTGCTTCTGCTTCTTCTCAAATCCTTCCGTTTGGAGTATGGTTTTTGGTTAAAGTTTTACCCGGGCGCAAGGCGACACGGGCAAAAAGAAATAATCCATGCACCCCGTTTGATGAAGCACACGGGTGTAAGTCTGTGTGTGTGCGTGTGAGCGAGTAAGAGAGCGAACGACCAGGCCTTCAGGGCCTGTCGGTGTGCATCTTGCCACTTTTGCCATTCGGTGTCGGTGGCCCTCGCTGTCTTTTTTTTTTGGTCTCATCGGGTGTAAAAGTTGCACCACACAGCCACACATCGGCACAGAGCACTTTCTTTCAATCATTTCCCCTTCTTCCGCTTGCGGGTTGGCCGTCCACAAACCGAACGGCAACACTTTCACAAAGCGCTGGAAAAACGATCTCCGATTAGGAAACTGGAAAACTTTATCTCCCGCCCTTTCGGTGTTAATGTAGCGGATCATAATTTCTGCACAACACATACCACATACCCTCCGCCCACATTTGTGCAGGCAAGGGGAAGTTTTTTGCAAGCCCCTCTCTGTGTGTATGTGTGGAGCGTGTTTTTCTTCTTCTTTTTCTTCTTCGCTTTATGATAGTGAAAATTTAGGAGCCTCCTGATGGGGGAGGAAAATATGTTCGCTTACGTGGCTGATAATTGAAAAGAAAATGAGGAAAAGTATTTAAAACCTAAGGCGTTTTTCCAGCGCCTTAGAGGAACTTTTAACGTGTGTGCAGGAGGTTGGCGAAACCCTTTTTTTTTGCAAATTATGGTTTTCACTTTGCCGTTTTGAAGTTTTATGTTTAGAGCAAGATGCGGATAATTTGATGAAATTCCAAATCGTTAACATTTACCTTGTTACTGCGCTGTCTTGACCAACTGTTTATAACTTGATTTACAAATGGTTAATTTAGCAAGCATTTAATTTTTTTTTAAAACACTATCTACATGCTTAAAACTTTCCCGTTAGTCTTAAAAGCTCTAATTCCACGAAAAAGCAAACCTAACTCGTTTACAATACAGAATTGTGCTCAATGAGTTAAGCGTGAATCAAATCCATTTGTTGAGTGGATTAAACTCATCACAAAAAACTTTTGTTTGTTTGTTTATTTGTCATTTAATATCTTGCATAGATTTGCTGAGGCACTTACTCATATAATACACCCTTCATTCATTTACAAACTTAGCTACAGCGCTATCAATGAGGAAACGAGAGACAATTGGTTTTAAACTGAGCTATACTAATATTGAAGTCAAAGAATCTTTGATATTTGTTGAAGCTTTGTATCATTTGGTTAATAGGCGCATTGTAGGAATGCACAGATCTTGAGAACGTAGGTCTTAACAGTTTACGCGCTCTGAGAGGTCGTTCAGGAGCATAAAGATTCAGCTTTTCTAGCAGAGAAGCTGTCCTAAGAATCTTTTTCGATGTTTGTTATACCTTAATATTAGAGTATTTTATATTAACTAATTCATGAAGCTCTTTAGTACTGTGTAAAAGACTTACATTGATGCAGCGATATCTCTACCTTGATTTAACTGCTGGAAAAAGGTTAATATTGTCATGCGTAGTACACAAGCTCTTCTGGCAGAAACTCTATAAGTTATTGCTACAATTTTAGCCACTAAATGTCCAGTTAGCTAGTCGAAAGCGGTTTGACTTCATTGATGAATGATTAAAAGATCTGCTGACACATCATCTGTAACAATACTTTCCGAAACAAATCAAACCAAATTGCAGAAAACCGAACGAAACTATTCTATTTCTGTGCAATCTTTCGCCAACTTGAAAGCGTACGAAATGTCTCCCCTCATCTTCCTCGCACTCCGCCCCGTCGACCAAAGTGAAGTGTAGTTGAAACTTTTTCCACCTGCCACTAATCGATCGTAATTTCATCGCATGCTAACCGCCCATTTGCAGTGAAGTATATTTTTCCTCGAAAAAGCAGGCCCTCATCACGAGGCTCCGGAGAAACCGAATTCCGTTCAGCGCTTCAGGATAAACTTAATTTTCAAATCAACTCCTTTCCTCCGCTTCGGACCGGAAAAAGGACTCCACCGCTTTTTCGCATTCAACCCCACTCCGCCCGTCCACCAAACCCCGTTATCTAGCCAAATCCAAAGCGATGGAAAAACCGTCGGCAAGCGGAACACTTTCAAATGGACTTGCGGTAATCAATCAAAATCTAATTAAGAATACACGGGACAAAAGTCTCCCGTGTGCGCTCTGGTAAGGAGCCGTGGAGAACTAGAAACACACAATCCACCCATACACACACACACACGCACACAGCCTTTAGCACTTGACGGATAATGTTGACGTGGAACCGACGGGTTGATGGGAACCGCAAAAACTGACCATCGTTTCGGGTCCGGTGTGTGTGTGTGTGTGTGTGTGTGTGTGTTTGCCACCCTTCCAGATGGGCATAGACAATGGCACAAAAGGACAATCTACACTTCCTTCCCTCCCATCGCAAGAATGAAGGCCCTCTCGAAAGGCCCTTCAGGGGAGTTTGATGTACTTGTGGTCGCTTCGGTCTCCGGGCGTACATGTGTATCTCTGTGTGTGTGTGTGTTTTGTGTTGGCAAAAACACGGACACAGACTTTTGCGATCGCTTCGTATCTGTCAGCCGAGTGTGTCTAGCTACAAACACACTTTACTTCCATCTCGATGACTTGTGCACTTGAGGGGCGGAGACGTGCGCGTCCGCTCGGGAAAGCGTGCGCAATGGAACGAAAATTCATTTAGAAGCAAATTAAATTGCCGGTGGCATATTCCCAGTTTTTCTCTCCCACTGAAGGGGAAACAATTAATTTAATTGAGTTTTGAGTCTGTGTGTAAAATGTTGAGAACCCGCCCAGCCCCACCGGCAAGTGACGAGGGTGTTGTTGCGTGCCCGGCCGCCCATCCGTCCCCAATCCAATTGCTCGGGTGCGGGGATGCGTCGTGTCCGCGCCGTTAGTGTCACCGTAGTAGCAGCATGCGGCAGCAGGAGAGAAGACACGGCGCGGCACGCTGAAATGATGAATGAAGGTGGCCCACCAACGTTCGCTCGCAGGCGGCGGCCCGGAAGTGAATCCGATCCTCACGTGGAATGGATGAGGATGAGCTTGAGGGTGTGTGTGTGTGTGTGCGGCACAGCAGGAGTGCCAGCCCCACACCCAGCCAGCCAACCAGCCAGCTGTTTTCCGCCCGAACGCGTCGAAATAATACGAGTGCAAATTGTGGAAGGATATTCAATTTATCACCTTTCGCCGTACCGCGGCTCATCTTAAATACGTTTGTTGGGCCGGCCGTGTTTTGTTGTCTGCGCCTTTTGTGCGCCACCCTCGGCGGGTACAATGCGTTCCGCTTGGTTCTCTCGCTCGGGTTTCGATTGGATGGGAGCGGTTGAAGATGATGATTTCCGTCCACCTTTCCTTCTTTTTCCGATACAAAGGGAAAAAAAGCGAGCTTAAATGGATAGTGTGGATAGGGGCAGTTGGAGTAGATAACAAGTTGAAAATAATAAAATAAAACTACCCGCCAAGAGGACATCCAATATCACGCTGCAGGAAATGAGCAATTGGAGCGTGCGGCGGACAAACTTCGGACGACGATGATGCTGCTGCTGCTGCCGGTCCAGCTTCCAGGAAACGTTCATCAAACGGGCAACGTATTTGCATGGTGGGAAGATAATATTGCAAATAATACGATGTGTTTCAAAGGAAACTGCACGAGGCACATGAACCAATTGGTGTGTTATTAACGAACCGATGAGCACAGGCCTAACATTCCTCTTCAAAACTCGAATACGTTCGAGCGTGTTAGGCCAATTGCATACCCGTTAGGCGCATTTCTAACGTCAGCGAAAACGGAGCCATATTAAGCACATTTTTGTTGGTAATTCTGCCAATTTTATTATTATTCAAGCCACTGAGTTTCATTCCATTCATGCTATTTTACCTAGCTTCGATGCCAAAACCACACAATCGCTCAAACCAACCCCGAAACGGGGCAATAAATAATGATCTATTGTTTTCTCCAGTTAGTATAATTCATTTATTTTTTACCCCTGGGGATTTAAAACCTTGTTTTTACAAATTTTCCAAGAAAGGTATGCATCCTGCTGGCACATGCTGCTCTAGCGATCGCTAAGCCCTTGGCCCTTTGGCCCTATGCCCTACGCTATTGACATTTGTTGTTGTTGTTGGTTGGTAAGCCTTTGGCCCTTGATCCTACGTCCTACGCTCTACGCTATTGACATTTGTTGTTGTTGTTGGTTGTGATGCAGATTGCATACCCCTTTGGCGCAGCCTAATTACCGCTGTCGGCGACATTCCCCCTCCCGTAATTCCTCTAGGAGGTGTTACAATAAACTAGCCGACGGCGGTTGCCGTTATTGATAAATGGCTATCGAATATTCTCAGACTAACGACTGCTGAACACTCAGGCTCAGTTCATTTACTCTGATTTACTGGAAGATTGAGACATTAGGACGCTCTATGATTAAATTGACCAAATACTTAAATTATAGAATAATTACTTAACGATACACATTAAAAAATGAATAAATAAGCATGATAAATAATAAGTTAAATTGAACATCACAAGATTAAAAACATAAATAAACTCGCCAGTAATTAATTCACTTATATCCTATTATTATTATTGCATGTACTTCCACACGAAGATGCACCTAATATTTAACGCGAATGTGGCTGCAAGAACAAAGCTATTTTCTGATTACTATTGTTGCTACTAATTGTTTTTTTTTTTTTAATCTTAGTATTATAATTATTATTATTATTTGTTTTTTTTGTTTTTTTTTTTTTTTTTGGAATGGACTATTGCACTTTTTGCTGCGCCTCAGTTATAATGGATTTTGGAAGTACATCTAATTTTGCGACCTTTGAAACCGGACGATTGACTGTTGATAACCCGGATGTGATGGTGACCGACCTAACTTGCCCATCCTTTGCTTTATAGACCTTTGATACTCGACCCTTTTGCCATTTACCGTTAATCTGTTCATTTGGGAAAACCACTATATCGCCAACTTCAATTGGAGACACCTTTTTCAACCATTTCTCGCGTTTGTTTAATTGTGGCAAATATTCTCTAATCCACCGTGTCCAGTAATGTTGCGCTACTAATTGAACCCTTTTCCAGCTGCTTCTGGTAGCTTCAGCAAATGTAGCTTCTCGAAGTGTAGGGACAGCTTCTCCCGATGAACCCAATAGGAAATGATTAGGTGTCAACGGTTCATCATCTTCATGCTCTAATGGTATATGTGTTAATGGTCTGCTGTTAATAATGAATTCAATTTCCACCAGAATCGCGCGCAACGCTTCTTCACGATAAGACTCTTGCTTGAGAGGGAGTAAACTTTTTACTTCGCCTACCATTCTCTCCCATGCCCCACCGAAGTGAGGTGCAGCTGGGGGGTTAAAATGCCATTCTATGCCATCGTTTGCACACCTTTCTCGCAACCTTTTCATTTCGCGTTCAGCACCTATGAAATTTGTTCCATTATCGCTATACATGTGCGTGATTTTCCCTCTTCGGTGTTGCATTTTTCTCAGGCATGTTATAAACGAAGCAGAACTAAGGTCTGTGGCCAATTCTAGATGTACTGCTCGTGTTGAGAGACACGTGAACAGCGCACCCCATCTTTTTTCAGATCGCCTCCCTATAGTCACGGTTAGAGGACCGAAATAGTCGACGCCCGTATGCGTAAAAGGTTTGCAAAATACGGCTGCCCTGCAAGCGGGTAAAACGGCCATTTGGGGAAGTTGAGGTTTAGCTAAGTTATTTTTGCAACTCTGACAGGTCGCTCTTACTCTTTTAAGTACTGCTCTGCTATCTATTACCCAGAAACGTTGCCTCAAGGCGGCCAGTGCTGTTTCGAACTTCTTGTGGTATAATCGTTCATGGTAGTGCCGTACAATTACATGGGTGATTTCATGTTTCTTTGGTAATATTATGGGATTTTTTGCGTTTTCTTCGAGAAATGATAACCCAGTTAACCTTCCTTTCATTCGTAACAGACCATCTGCGTCTAGCACAGGATTTAAATTTCTTATGGGACTTTTCATTGATATTTCCTTTCCAATCTTTAATAACATTATGTCTTCATTAAACGTTTCCATTTGAGCCTTTTTTATGAGCAATTTCTCTGCCTTATCTAATTGTTTTTTAGTTATTTCCAACGATATTTTATATTTCTGAGCCTTCGATTTCAACCACTCCATGTATAATAACCCAATGGCTAATGCTCGTTTCAATTTAACCCAACTTCTAGTCCAATGTGAATTTATGACTGTAAAATCTATAAGGTCAGTAGAGTGTATTAAAAACATCGGTCTGATATCTACTAGAGTAGTAAAATCGTAATTGGTTGTTGTGAAATTCCTTTGTTGTAAAAATAAAGGACCAGATAACCATATGGAATCCCCCTTTATTCTTTTTGTTGCTTCATCTGCAGGATTGTCTTTGGACGCAATCCAATGCCATTCACTCGCGTGAGTTTTGCAGAGGATTTCGCTAACTCTAAAGGCTACAAACTGCTTGTACCTTCTAGGTTCCGAACATATCCAGCTTAGCACTGTTCTTGAGTCGGACCAAAAATGCATATTATCAATTTTGAGTCTTAACTCCGATCGGATAGTATCGGCTAGTCTCGCCCCCATTACCGCTGCCTGCAACTCAAGTCGAGGTATTGTTAGAATTTTAAGTGGCGCTACCCTTGATTTTCCTGCAACCAATCGCATGTCTACTCCTTCCTTATGGACTGTGCGAATATATGTGACAGCAGCAAATGCTTGCTCAGACGCATCGACAAATGTGTGAAGCTCTCTTGTAATTGGCTCTCCTGCTTGTGAATAACATCTCTGAAGTTCCCATGTTTCTAATTCCTTCAACCTGTGCAACCAGTCTTGCCATTTTCTATTTAGATCAGGAGGAATATTTTGATCCCAATCCATCTTCAACTTCCATACTTCTTGTATTAGTATTTTGGGCTCTATAGTGTAATTGGTAAGGAGTCCCATTGGATCATATATTTTCATTGTTTTTGCAAGCATTTCTCGTTTGCTGACTGAATGGCCAGGAATGGTCAGATCATTTAAAATAAACTTGAATACATCCTTTTCTTTTTCCCAGTACTGCCCTAGAATTTTATCAAAATTCGAGGTGCCTTCGCTTATCTTCAAAACAGGTTGGGTTGAAATACGTTCACAAGGAATTTGGTTGGTTAATTGACTAGCGTTGGATATGAAATTTCGAATAAAAAAATCTGCTTGATTATGAATAAGTATCACTTCATTTACTCTTTGGGTTGCTGTTTCTAGTGACATGAAACTATCTAGATAGTCGTCCACATAATGATTATTTTCAATAGCTTTAACTGCCTCAGGGTACCGCTGCCGAAATAATCCAGCGTTGTAGTTTTTAACGTATTGTGCACACGCAGGGGAACAAGAAGCGCCAAAGATCATTACTCTCATTTCCATGATCTTTGGTGAATGTTTTGGGGATTCCCTATAAAGAAAGCGCTGTGCACATCTGTCATCTGCTCGAATTCTAATGCGGTGAAACATTTCTTGAATATCGCCAGAGACTCCAATGCTGCCTTCTCTAAATCTTAACAGGATACCAATGAGTGGAGGGACTGCATCAGGTCCTGTCAGCAACTGAGAATTTAGAGAGATCCCCATGTTCCGAGCCGCGGCGTCAAAGACCAACCTTGGCTTTGGGTTTAATTTGTTTAAGTTCACTACTGCGAAATGTGGTATATAGTTTAAATTCCTGTTGTGTATTTGTATTTCCGTGTTAACTTCCTTAGCGTATCCCTTTTGGCAGTATAACGAAATTTCGTTGTGGTACCAGTTTTTAAGATTTACATCTTTTTCAAGTCTTCTTTCCAAACCCTGCAACCGTCTAAGCGCTTGGGTATAGCTTTCTGGGAGGTTTATATCATCCTCTTTCCATAAAAGTCCTATTTCATAGCCCGTTTCTAGTGGTCTTAGAGTATTTTTCATCAAGTTCAATGCTCTTTCTTCATGTTTTGGGGTTATTATATTTGGACTAGGTTGAACACCAAAACCTTCGGTTGTAAAAAATTCCTTCATAATTTCCTCCATTCCTTTTTCTTCTTTATCACATTTTTCATTTAGCACAAACAAGCTACCTTTGTTTTCCCTTTTCGATCCCTTACCTAGAACTGACCAGCCTAATGAGGTTTTGATCGCAATAGGTTCATCTGGACCTCCAACACGATTTTCCGACCCACAAATAAGGTGAGCGTGTGGTAAGCCTAACAAAATGGTTGGTGCTCCATCTATGTAGTTTGGAAGATCAATTCCATCAAAATGTTTGTATCGGGTTTTCAACGAGTTCGCGTTTAAAGTTTGTGAAGGTAAATTCATTTCCCTAATTGTCCTCAATCCTTTCAATGGTTGTATTAGGCCACTCATACCCCTTATTTGCAAATTGACCAATTCGCTGGTAGCTTCCTCCTGCATTTCGCCATTGGTCCATGTCAGAGCCAATGGCTTTCTTATCCCCTGAACACCCAAACTTTCTTTAATATCTGTTAACAAAAGACTTGCGGAAGAACCTGTATCTATAAAGGCAAATGTATCAATTTCTTTGTCTTCGTGAATAACAGAGACCGGTATTATTTGGTAAAATATTCCTTCGGTGGTACTGTGATGGTTCAATGTGTTTAAATTATTTTGACTCTTGTTAGTGTAATGTAATAATGGATGATGTTTCATATGACAATTGGCTTCACGACACTGGGGTGGTAATCGACAATTATTAGCATTATGATTTCTGTTGTTACAACAGTTTGTACATAACCCAAATCTTCTAACGGCGTCCCACCTTTCATTTAATCGCATACCCCGAAATCTTCTACAATCGACAATGCGATGGTCTCCCTGACAAACATGGCAACAGGTTCTGGCATTTCTATTTGGGTTCGGTTCTATTGGTGAACTTAGGTTTTTATCACATATAGCCTCCTCCCGGCCTTCATTTACATTTAATAGGATGGCAAGCTTCTCTGTAGGTTTAAGCCACTTCAAAAAATCGTTTAGTGTTTTAATGCGACTATTTCCTCCTTCCTCTTTCTCTCGAATCAAGGTTATTAACCACTCACGCTTTAGGTCTTCTGGAAGCTTATCGACCAAATCGTCTAATAGCCTTGGATCCGTAAGATATTCTTCCTTTTTTAATACTGTCATGTTTGTAACAAGGTCGTCTAATGACCTGATGAAGCTTAAAAATGTCTTTGGTTTACTAAGGGATGGATTTTCATTTTGCATGAGGTCTGCTAAAAGTGCTTTGTAAACTATTTTTGCATTCCCATATTCTTCTTCCAACCGGTCTATTATTTTTGATACATTAGCCGGGTCAATCATCAGACGGCTTACACTCTGAGCGGCATTTCCCTTAAGGCTCTTTGATAGACGGGCTAATTGCTCCGTAGTACTTAACTTGCCTTCTTGGTTAGTTTTATCGAAAATAGCTTTGAACCTAGGCCACATTTTATAGTCCCCATCAAATTCGGGAAGATCGAGGATAGCAGTGTTAGTGCGTGTTTTCAGTGCATCCGCTAATGAATGTACTATGCTTTCTAAATTACTGGTCGAGTTAATTGGAGTGGTCGTTACTTGCGGATTTTCAGTCTGTTTCTTCCATTCATCAAAAATTTGTCGTTGTTCGATCATCATCGAATCGAAAGCCTGGCGTTGCTCCTTTAAGAGGATTGACGCTTCATCTTCTTTTGCCCTACTTTCAATTACTTTTTTTAATTCCTTTGATTCCTTTTCCCACTTTTCTTTGGTTTCCGCTAATTCCTGTTTTAGACCAACTATCACCTCTACGAGATTCACTTCCGCTTCCTTGATTGCCCTCGCCTTTGATGTCGCCATTTTTTTTTGTTTCACTTCACTTCACTCTTAATTATAGTAAAAATAGTAAATCGCTTACCGACTTTCTACGGCGCTCAGCTTTGCTGTTGGTGCGGGGCGGTGGGCGGCTACCTTCCTGGCAGCGGCCTAGCTCCCACGAGCTCTTCCCTGGTGCGGGGCGGTGGGCGGCTACCTTCCTGGCAGCGGCCTAGCTCCCACGAGCTCTTCCCTGGCGCGGGGCGGTGGGCGGCTACCTCTCTGGCAGCGGCCTAGCTCCCACGAGCTCTTCCCTGGTGCGGGGCGGTGGGCGGCTACCTTCCTGGCAGCGGCCTAGCTCCCACGAGCTCTTCCCTGGCGCGGGGCGGTGGGCGGCTACCTCCCTGGCAGCGGCCTAGCTCCCACGAGCTCTTCCCTGGTGCGGGGCGGTGGGCGGCTACCTTCCTGGCAGCGGCCTAGCTCCCACGAGCTCTTCCCTGGCGCGGGGCGGTGGGCGGCTACCTCCCTGGCAGCGGCCTAGCTCCCACGAGCTCTTCCCTGGTGCGGGGCGGTGGGCGGCTACCTTCCTGGCAGCGGCCTAGCTCCCACGAGCTCTTCCCTGGTGCGGGGCGGTGGGCGGCTACCTCCCTGGCAGCGGCCTAGCTTCCACGAGCTCTTCCCTGGCGCGGGGCGGTGGGCGGCTACCTCCCTGGCAGCGGCCTAGCTTCCACGAGCTCTTCCCTGGCGCGGGGCGGTGGGCGGCTACCTCCCTGGCAGCGGCCTAGCTCCCACGAGCTCTTCCCTGGCGCGGGGCGGTGGGCGGCTACCTCCCTGGCAGCGGCCTAGCTTCCACGAGCTCTTCCCTGGCGCGGGGCGGTGGGCGGCTACCTCCCTGGCAGCGGCCTAGCTTCCACGAGCTCTTCCCTGGCGCGGGGCGGTGGGCGGCTACCTCCCTGGCAGCGGCCTAGCTTCCACGAGCTCTTCCCTGGCGCGGGGCGGTGGGCGGCTACCTCCCTGGCAGCGGCCTAGCTCCCACGAGCTCTTCCCTGGCGCGGGGCGGTGGGCGGCTACCTCCCTGGCAGCGGCCTAGCTCCCACGAGCTCTTCCCTGGTGCGGGGCGGTGGGCGGCTACCTCCCTGGCAGCGGGGCTCCTGGCAGGCCCGACTCGGTTGAGTCCTTCCCTGGCGCGGGGCTCCTGGCTGGCCCGACTCGGTTGAGTCCTTCCCTGGCGCGGGGCTCCTGGCAGGCCCGACTCGGTTGAGTCCTTCCCTGGCGCGGGGCTCCTGGCTGGCCCGACTCGGTTGAGTCCTTCCCTGGCGCGGGGCTCCTGGCAGGCCCGACTCGGTTGAGTCCTTCCCTGGCAGCGGGGCTCCTGGCTGGCCCGACTCGGTTGAGTCCTTCCCTGGCGCGGGGCTCCTGGCTGGCCCGACTCGGTTGAGTCCTTCCCTGGCAGCGGGGCTCCTGGCTGGCCCGACTCGGTTGAGTCCTTCCCTGGCAGCGGGGCTCCTGGCTGGCCCGACTCGGTTGAGGGGGTGGGGAATCGAGGGGGCGGGGAAGGGGGTTTGGACAATACAACACATATACTAATATTTTTTGGCCAGGTTGTCCCAATGAAGGGTCCCTCTTACGGGGTAAATAAAAATACTAATGAATTATTATCCTCTCTGGAGCCACCAAATGTTTTCTCCAGTTAGTATAATTCATTTATTTTTTACCCCTGGGGATTTAAAACCTTGTTTTTACAAATTTTCCAAGAAAGGTATGCATCCTGCTGGCACATGCTGCTCTAGCGATCGCTAAGCCCTTGGCCCTTTGGCCCTATGCCCTACGCTATTGACATTTGTTGTTGTTGTTGGTTGGTAAGCCTTTGGCCCTTGATCCTACGTCCTACGCTCTACGCTATTGACATTTGTTGTTGTTGTTGGTTGTGATGCAGATTGCATACCCCTTTGGCGCAGCCTAATTACCGCTGTCGGCGACATCTATGCTTAAGTTCTCCCGCGGCGCGGCATTTCAAGCGCGGCATTCGTCAGTGTCACTCATCCAATTTTCAGTTCATTTCGCTTCCCTCGCTGCTGGGTACCGTGAGGCAGGTGAATTATGAATACAGCTTTACGAGCACGAAACCACCAAAACAAAATAAGAAGAAAAAATACATAAATAAAAAAAAACAGAAGCTTAGAACAACAATGTTCCCTTCAAGCGCACCAACTCCACCTGTGACTGTGGTTTGGTTTTTTGTTTGTGTGCTGTTGAGTGCGAGCGCACTTTCTTTTTGCTAAACGTCGCTTTATTATGCCAACCACAAAGAAAAACATTATGACACAATTCCGGTGAGGCCTCAAGCCAGCGCACACTCAAGCGCACGAGGTACATAGATTAAACATCAGCAGCGAAATCGTAGCAGAGAGAAATTATGCTTGTTAAAAAAAGAGCGAATATTCGCAAAACCATGGCATGAATTGGGGATTGAATATACGACTGGAAACAAAAACCTGGTCGATACGCACCGTAGCGATCATCTCACACGCACATTTAACTTCCTCGTTTGTGGGTGGCTTTTTTGTCTGAATGTCTGAGTGGAGAGAGAACGCACGCACGAGAATAAAAAAAAATCCACCACCACTGGCAAACGGAAATATCATACATCATCAGATTACCGTTGACAGTACACGCAAGAAATTGGTGGTCTCGGGGGAAGCACGAGTAGAGCACGCAAACCTACCGGCGCTACGGAAATACTCACAAATTCTCAATTTCCCGCTCCCGGGATCTTTCCAAAAAAAAAACCACAGCTGATGAAAGACTCACAGGCACCAGTAATAATTCTTTCACCTCCGGTAAACGCTTCCGTTTCCGCATTTTGTAATGCAATCCCCGGGACTGAGGCTTTTTCTCTCCTTTCTATTTCTGCGGCGCGTAGTAGGCAGGTAGAACAAAAAATCCCCAATAATGAAAGTAATTTATCGAGATAACACACATACACCTACCAATCGAGCGGCGAGACGCTTAGAACACTCGCAAAACGACAAAACTTAAAAGAAGATTGCGCACAGTCGTCCGCAAAGACACTCTTCGTCTTCATCGCTACCGGAGGTGGTTAAATTATCGCCGCTCGTTCACCGCGGTTCCGGTGTGCCAGTTGTTGCGTCTTTATCGCCGCTCAGCCAACACACACGCGCAGGCAAACTTTCACACATCAATCATGCAGAGGCAAGAACTGCTGCACGAACCCGCCCGACAGGACATACATTTTTAATTGCTCCCGCGATGCAAACATATGCGAGTGCCGGAGGAACGGTTGCCGGATGCGCGCTGTACTCTTTGAAGCAATCTTGGCACGAGTCAAGGTCTGTTTGCGTTTGCCAGGTCGGCGGCGGCGCGTATGAGTGTGTGTTTGTACTTGGGCAGTCGATCGTTTGATGTGAAACGCAGCATAAAATGAGGAAGGAAGGAAGGAAGGTTTGTTTGGTGTGTACTTTACGCTGTGCTATGCGTTGCGTTCGGTGGGTAAGAAATGCAATTAAAATAAGTTTTAAAGATTTTAAATAAATAAATCAAATTGGATTACTGCAAATGTGTTTTACATGGTGATTGTACAAAAAGAAACAACCATTTTTCCGCTGAAATCATGCCAAACATAAAATAATACGTTTTTATTTTTTAACAGTACCATCTAGACATGGTAAATGAGTATGACAGTAAGACACTTTTGTACGCGACTCTTACCACCTCTCTTTACAAAAACTTGATCTTTAAACGTATAAAGATACACACACACAAAAATTCGCTCAGAATTTACACGTTGTATCATCGGATATGTTTTTTGGAATTTGTACTCTCCTTCCCGGAAAACTGGTACCAACAACTCAACACTACCCTGCTGCGTTACAAGAAAAGTGAAAAAGTAAACATAAGTGAGCAGCAGAGTACCGTGCACACGTAGAGCAGAACAAAAAACATCAGCAAACGATAACCCCACGGACGAACGAGTCAAGAAGTTAAGCTTAGTGTTTAAGTTGATAAAAATTTGCTCCTCACGAAATGGTACCACCCCACACGCGAAACACATCCCTCCTGCTGTGGTTGTTGTTCTTCTTCTGCTTCCGAGCAGTCAACGAAAGCAGCAGCTCGTGTTTGACTTTTTGCATTTTCACTCTTTCGTTCACACAAATTTGTGAGTGTGTGTGTGTGTTGTTCTTGCGACGGAGAAATGTAAAATCTTATCCGCTTCACACGTGTCCCGAAATGGGTGTTGCTGTTTGTGTGCGCGTCTTTAAAGAGCTCACATTTTGCTTCACAGCACCCTACAGCACACGGCCAGACACATTTCGGTGCGCAACTTTATGCTTGTGCTTGTGAATAGCGGAGCGGTTAAAATGAGTATTTTATAATACTGCAGGAAAGCATATCGATGCGAAGCCACACCGGGTCGTGTGTGTGTGTGTGTGTGCTCTTGAACATTGGGTATCGTCTGAGGGTCATTGACCTCGAGGATAACATACATCGCCGTACGAAGGGTCCCGCTGAGGGTAATTTAGAAGCACCGATCGAGACACGACGCACCTCCTGGACTGTAAACAACTTTGTAACGATTGGTACCATTTATCAACCTGCAAGATACAACCTTCGACGATGCTTTCTCGCTGTCACCAAATTCATAAAGATAGTTTTGAAAAGCTTCAAGCTTATCAAATTCAGAAATGACACTCTAAACAATAAAAACGTCGTTAGAAAATGTTTGTTCAGTGTGGGAAAATTAACAAAAACAGGTTTGTTGTTTGCAGGACAAAAATGTAAAATACTATAAAATTGCATAAATGTAGGCGCAAACCACAAACTATACAAGTCGATCAATTCATCAGGCACAAATGCTATTATATAGTTTTGATTAAAATGATGTTTCTATATGCATATCAAATTTGTATGGAAGTATTGATTTCAAAGCTTCATGCTAAATTTAGCATTGTTTGAGATGTTCAACCAAACTTTCTCTCAAACAACAGTATATTGCATACCTTCTGGCGTTAGAACATATCCTGAAAGAGTTTTGCACTTCATTTGCGGTACCCAACAAGCAAACATAACACCTTCTTTAGCTCAACACACATCGCGATCCCTTACCGATACCATCACACTGCCACCATAGAAATCGTGTTTCAGCTTTAATAGCGCAACCCACCGGAAAGCGACGAATTTCGAGCAAATTTCATCGTATTTATGTTACTCGAAAGCACATTGTTTCGATGGGTACCCTTCTCGCAAGGTACGTTTGCTTCTTTCCCACTCCAGAGAGCAAAAAAAAAAGGGATCCCTGCGGAGTACTGCCTACGGATGGTTTGCTGACGTACACAGGCACACTGTTTGCAAGGACGCGAAACCAAAACAAAAAAGCAAAAAAGCACCAAAATAAAAAAGAGGCAGCGAATTGCCCGTTTCTCTACCAGCATGAAACAAACACACACCGTGCAGCAAACGGCAAAAAAGCATGTACCGTCCGAGCAAAAAAGTAAGGGATTTTGCGTGCGAATATACCGTTTTCCCCTGCAATCTTCTACTTTTCTGGCCCGGGTTTTTTTTTGTTTTGCTTTGTTTTTCGTTGTGCGTTCATCCTCGTCCCAACCTGATATTGGGCAATGTTTGTGTGCAATCACGCAGGTTAATATTTGCTTTTTCTTACACACACACACACACCACACCTGTCACACATCTTGCCACAGCATGGGTCCTTATCCCCACACCCCAGAAAGTACCACCCATACGGTTAAAGGTGCTGCGCCTGACGGCATTACCTCGACGGCACACACGCACGGTGGAAAACTGATTTCGTCACCTCTCGCACCGCACGCCACAACGCACAAGCACACACGTGACTGTGTACATGCGAGCGTGTTAAAATGCGTACGTGCATGTGTGTGAGTGTGTTTGAGTAAGTGTGTGTGGTGGCGTAATTAATGCTACTAGAGAGTTTTGTGTTGCTGTTTTTCTCGTTTTACTCCATCGTTCACGCGGGGACATCAAAGCAAATGAAGTGGAATGGGACGTAGCTTCAGGGAGGAGTGGAAGGTGTAGAGAGGCAGCAGCAACCCTTACTGCGCATACGGTACGCAGAATATGTTGTGAATATTTTATCAGCTCACTTTTGGAACTTTTGGCAAAGGGTGGTAAGCAATCTGTGACTAGAAAGAGAGGAAGAGATCGCCTAGAGCGCGTCTGGTGGACTTTTTTTGTACTTGGTAAGAAAAATGGAAGGTAATGCGAGGGATGGGACACGCTCTACGAGAGGTAAAGAGGTAAACTGAAACTCTGTCCTTAACCAAAAGTCAAACACATGCACTTAGCTTGAGTGAAATTAATGGATTTCGTAGGAAACGCCGGTCCTGGGAATGTCTTCCTACATACGCACACGTGGTCACGGGCGTTGGAAGGGCGGAGTAGGTGGAGGGAAATGTTTGAGCGGGAGATTTTTTTCCCCATAATGAACTTGTTGTAAAGTTTGAAATAATGGCCAATCCTACGCCTCACAAGCAGAGCTTGATTAGAGCTGCTCTGTTTGTGTGTGTGTGTGTGTGTGTGTGTGTGTGTGTGTGTGTGCTTTTATTTCGTCTTTTCGATTAGGAAATTGAAACTGCTCGAGGATCTTAAGAATCTTGCCCAGCTGGCTCATCTGTTGAAAGAAATTGAATTTCGTGCCAAAACTGGTTGCTTAAAACTTAAAATGAACACACAAATCCCCGAGAGAAACTTGAGCCACGAAACTGATCCTTCCGGTCACTGGTCAAAGACCCAAGAATGCTCCGTTTCGTCTCTCGCTATCTCTCTATATGGACTGGACCAGGAAAATAACGCAATAACAACAGCAGCAGCAGCAGCAACAGAAAAACCTTAAATCCACTCCAAAAGAAAGCCTCCCTTTCGCTGCTCCCACAGGGGAGCGGGCGGGCTTGGGAATGAACTTCGAGACGCACCGAAAAAGGCGGCACCAGTAAAGTTCTGCTCATTCATGCTGCTGTGGCAACGAAGGGAACTGGGGAAGGTAATTGCGCCCCTAAGGCGTGTTGTTGTAGCTGGGCTGGGCATTATCATAAGGACTTGTCATCCTACCGAATGGACCGACCGGCTCTGCCAGTTGCAAAGACGGGTGCGCCCGCGCGCACGCTCTCTCACACTGATAAACATGGGGATTGGATTATTTATTTCTCGAGTGTGCCACCTGGAGCTACTCCACGGACGGGACCCGACCAAATTTGACTTTTCCCGAAAGACCCTCGGGAAACGAACTAAACAAAAAAAAATATACCCCCCTCAGCTCAGCACGAGGTCATTGTGCTTGCCGTTTGTGGCGTCGTTGTACACTTCCTTCCTGTTTTACATTCGCAAAACAGGGGGGAGGGGAGTAGCAGAATCCTTGAACCGTGGTGAATCCCGGCGTGAAATGTGTCTTACTTCCTGTTGTTGTTGTTGTTGTTGCTGTTGCTGATGTCCAGGGCCCAGTTTTTGGAGCCCGAGCACGAAATGTCTGGCAGCCGAAAAATGGGGCCCAACATTGGCGACCGGATTTAAGGCTGCGGAGAATGTCTTCAGCAAGGGTCCCCGTCCCGATTCCGCTGAGACTGGAAAGGATGTTGCAAGCGCCAAGCTCTCCAGGGATGGGAAGAAGATACGGAATGTAAGGAAAAGCCACTACAACGACAGTCACAAAAAACCCCCACCGAAGAAAGAATCCAAATCCGGAACAGGCGAACGCCGCTGGGGCTGAAAAATACCTTCGCTTCTTCGGTTGCTAAGCGCAACACTCACACACATACACACACACACTGCTGTTACCTGCTGCTGGCAGTTTGCTTCTTAAGCTTGCGTTATAAAGTGGAATTGAATCTGTAACGGGACACACTGGAAGCCACAAACACATACACGCGCACAGTGAAAGGAAGTTGGGTAGGTATGGCATTTGGCAGCCAGTTTGAACTTGCCGCAGTTTGCAGGAACTTTGGTGGCCACCGGCGGGCAAATTCCTGCAAATTCTTTTTTAACTTGTAAAAGGACGGCGGGCCAACACACCAACAAAGTCAGCTTCGTCGTCACGGTTGCCTGGGCCGGGGTGTTTGCCGCCGGCATTGGGCTTCTATTCAATTCCAACTTCTCTGTGCTAGAGACCACCCGGAGTGGAGCGACGGCACCACTTCTTCGGGTGTTGCTCACTTGTTTATTTAGATATTCGACCTGGCGCTGGTAGATAAAAATTGGTAATATTCTTCCCTTTCATTCTCATCATTATGCTCCTTGGGGAGGATGTGAAGGGAACGAAATACAAAGCGTACTGGGCCAGCTGGAATCAGGGAACTGGGTCAGAATTACCTCTGTTGTCGCCGTGTCGGAATGATTACCACCCTGCAGCCTCAGGTGCAAATAATTCGATGAGAGTTTAGGGTGGGAGAAACAAAACACGAGGGAAGCTATGAATGGATGCTTGCTGAAGATGTACACTTGTATGTATCATGTACTTTGGAGAGGATCATTGGTAATAAATTTAGTCGTTGTCTTGTTGATGTATTGGATCGGGAGATTGAGCTCAATGAAACAGAGTATTAGAGCCAATAAAGTGATGCAATATGGTAATTTTTGAAGCCTAACCTTAACAAACAATAATGTTCGTATGTTATTGGTTGGAGGGATGTATTCAAATATTTGATTTAAAAATATATTATAAACACAACTGCGGAAAAAAATTACCGCAAAAAATGATGATAATAAAAAATGTACAAAAATTATATTAGTTATACAGATTTCATAATTTAGGTTCTTCACTAGACTGATAAAGGGCTCAGCCTGATTTAACGTTTCAAGTGACATTTCATCATCATTTATAATTGATGTCGCTTAAATTACAACGATTTTACGCAAAAATTCAAAATTGATAACCAAAAAGTAACGTTTTATCCAAAATAGCATACATTTAGGCGCACGAAGCATTTAATGATTCAAACAGAACTTTGAAACATGTTTGGTCGTTAAAATCCTATTATTTAACTAATTGTCTCAATTCGATAAAATGTCTTAGTGCCGTTTCAAAAGTTAGATAGGATTATATCTTGTTCACAGAAATAACTTTAAATCAAATCGCCTATAAGTGTGCAAACTGTCTCTATACTTAACTGTTTGCTGCGCTGCGCATTCAATTGCATACCTTTTGGCGTATTTTATTGAAAGCCGTGCGGATACAACGAAAA
Source organism: Anopheles arabiensis (assembly GCF_016920715.1). NCBI lineage: Eukaryota > Metazoa > Arthropoda > Insecta > Diptera > Culicidae > Anopheles > Anopheles arabiensis. Next base: position 84,373,278 of record NC_053517.1, on the reverse strand, counting down.
AAACAAGCAGGTTAGTATCATTTAATCCATTCCTATCTCATTAAATGATTACTTTTGTAACGTGATAACAAACCCGCCAACAAAACTGGTGAACAATTTGCCACAGCAAACGACTACCACAATGTACAATGCAGCAAATGCGTTATCCAATCATTGCCCGTCAACCTTTAGCCTCCACTCGGTGTAACGAGAACCCGATTCATATCGCTACTCCTGGCAAGCGATTTTATTTCCACCGTGTAGCGACATTTCATCGAGCGGGAGCAAAAATAAAAAAAAAACGTTCAAAATATAAAACTTTGTTATTTCCTCCTGCACTCGCTCGCTGCAGCGGTGGCGGTTGCGCAGGGCTGATGATGGTGTACGACCACTTTTTCTGTTTTTTTTTTACTTGCTTTGCCTCACTGTTGTGTGCCACAGTTTCCGTTTGGTGAAATAAACCAATAGAAAATATTGCACCAGATCAGCAAAGGGCACGGTCGTAATCTTATTTCTTCCTGCGCGGCACTGGAGAAGCGGCGAGAAGAGCGCGGTGCAATTGGGCACCGGTAGTGAAGGATAAGATTTTCCTTCTCCCTGCCGTTCGGTTCTATCGTTGCTTTAAAACAGCGCTGTTTTTCTTTCGCTTCCTCCGATACCCAATTGAGGCTATGTGCGGTGGCAAACAAGACGTGTACAAAGTAAAAGCTCTTCACTACCCAGAGGTCGGCAGACGGTAGAGCTTGGGGTGAGCAAATCAACGAAAAGCAAAACCAGAACGAAGGTAAAGCGAACACAAGCAATCTTGCAATCCGTACATTATTTAAGAAGATTTGGCAAACCTTCCTATTTGCTTCATATTTCTTTCCACCCAGCAAGGGGCCAGGAGCTGGCAGGCGGGCATTAGCCGGTAGCCGACGCGTAGTAATTGTGGCTCCCGACCCGGCAGCAGGCAGACAGACGGGGTCGGGTCGGGTCAGATGAGCCAGCCCGGAATTGGTTGCTTTATTGCATCTTCAGACGATTCCACTTCAAGTGCTGCGAGTAAAGGGACGAGGAAAAGGCAGCGATCCTAAACGATCAGAAATGCACATTCCCGAAGCCGCACCGCGCACAGTCGGAAGTGGCAACCGCGAAGTTGGGTTTAGCCGGGCTAAGGATAAGCAAGCGAACGAGCGCTTGTGGTTTGAAAATCATAAATTCCATCAGCAGAAAAACGCACGCAAACACACATATACAGAGGTTTATCTCACAAGCACAGGTAAAGGAAGGAAGGTATGAAACTTTCTCCACTAGCATCGATCACCGAACGACCGACCGACCGACCGTGGAATGGCGCAAAGTCGCGTAATTTAGTTTCGCTAAGGTGATAAAAATGTTTTAATGGGAAATTGCAATCTGCGACGCACTGGTGGAGGAAATGGAGGAAGTAGGGCATTTGGGGCCGACCAAAAAAAAAGAGACCGAACCCAACGATATATTAACTGTCAGGCGAGATTCTGGCCCGGGTTAGTTGGCCACGGGTGTATTACGCCAAGCCGAGCCGCGTTGATTATGTTGTAAAATTAATTTTTACACGACGGGAAATTTTCTATTGAAAAGAAAAGATAAAGCTGCATGGGCAACGCAACCTAACAAGGAGCCAGCTCCCACAGCGAAATGACTTATTATGAAACTAACTAACCTGCTAACCAGCAACCCAGAGCCACTTTTCCACTGCACAAAGCCGATTAAAAAATGGTCCCTGTGTCGTCCGTCCCAGCAGCTTGCGGTTTACTACGCTATTCCCATTGGCCACTGCTACCTTTTACACTATAGGGTTTGCCAATAACAACAACCGAGTAAAAAAAAAAGTCCTAACAAATTGTCGCTATATTTCTTTAGCCTTTAGCCCCACGCCGCAAACACACCGGCGCAGAGGAAAACCGGTACAACAACGCCATTTGCATGCGAAAGTACTTCCGACGTGCACACACACACAACCACGCACTCATGCCTTCCTTTCTTCTGCAACATAAGCAACTGTCAAACGTTCAACGCGAGAGAGAAAGAGAGAACGAGCGAGAGAAAAAAAAAACCTGGAGCGATAATGAGACACTTTTACCATGCAACAAAGCTAGCGAGGCTGTCTTTTTTTAGCCCCGCTTTGGTGCCAAACACTCCGTTCTAAACGTTCATTTTTCATGCCTTTCTGGTACAGCAATCGTCTTGGGTGGAATTGGGCTGGGGCAGGCACGCAGGCAGCACACGTGTGCTGCTGGAAAGGAAAAATGCTGTTTACATGTTTTCATTTCCACCTTCCACGTGTCGCACTAGGTGGGGGAAAGAAAGTGCTTGTGAGGGAGACGTATTATAAAGTGTCCTGTTGTACGTGTGTGCGATTCACCTGCTTGCTGAAGCAAAATGGTAAACATTATTTTTCACAGTCTCCCATGGTTGCCATTTTTCTATGCTGCTTCGTTTCTTTTTTAAAAAAGCGTATTAACATGCAAAGAAGTGGGCTTCTTGTCAAAGCATCGCAAAGGGAACCTGGTATTGTATTTGAGGGTTCTGCTCCAAGCAACCCACAAAGCAAGAAGAATGTTTCGAAAACAAGGGTGCGAAAGAACAAATCCAAAATTAAAGCCAGCATTAATTAGAAACATAATCCCAAAATTCACAATAAACAGATGACTAAAAATAACACAAACATGCTACCGTCTAAAAATATGTCTTCATTCGAGCGAAAGGTCTTCCAAGGATGCTTGACCTCTCCGCCTTGGTTAATAATTGATTACACGATCGGCCTACACCGGCCGGACGCTAATATTTCATGTATCGTCATCCCAGCGTTCATATCTTAAGCTTTATCCTCGTGCCATGATTCGTCCTTCAACTTCCCCCGCCTTTGTCTTCAACGCCTAAATCGCCATCACTATTCGTTCACCATTACATAGCTCTTCTTCTTCAGCCTCACCGTTTTTATGTCACGCTGCTGCTCCATTCTTTCCAACGCCTAATGGAGAAGTTTTACGTTCTGTTTCGGTTCGGATTGTTTTGAATGTGTGAAGATATCTGTCGCTGGCCGTTGTTTCCCTTCCCTGTTGTTGCTTCATATTTTAGTGCGATGATCTGCGAAGCAAACAATAATTGATTCAATCGGCATAATGCTTCGGACTAATCCCGTAAAATTATTTATGACAGTCATCACCACCACCGTCGCCATCGGCAAGATGTGCTGCATCCACCGAGAGGTTGTTTTTTGTTCAGAAGAAGAGAGTAAAGCAAAAAATAAATGCGACCCCCACTCTCACTGACCAGCTTTTTTTCCATAAACGGCAGCGTGTTCTTTGTGTGGTCGATATTCTGGGTCGATTGAAATCCGATGACCGTAATCGTGTCGCAGCAGAACGGGCCTGGGCGGATAGGCGGTCAGCTAGCAGCTGCTGCGCAACGCAACCCAACGCAACGCTTCGGAATGAATGGAAACGCTTTTCATACGAGGCAGGATAACGTTTTATGCGCATACAAACACACACACACACACACACACACAAACACATACACATACAGCACGTGACACATCGTGTGCACGTACGTCGCCAAACGAGCGAGAACGAGAAGGATGGATACGGTACAAAGCTGATAAGGAAATGCTGCCATCATCAATAAAACTGAAATCCAATTAATTATGCTCGCATACCTTCTCGTCAGTTATGTGTTCCTTAGTTGGATGGCAACACTTAGGAGCGAAAAGGAACGGCGGACGAGGAAATGGTGATTCTCTCAGAACGGAAAATGAGAATCGTTGGGATTTGTTTGATAACATTTGTCATGTCGTGACATGTTTTCCCGTTGCGTTTTGGATACTCATCACGGAGGCGGAAAGTTGTCTGTTTCTTTTTGGAATCTGCTAACAACTTTATACATTTTCTTTGATGGTATATTGTTATTGACAACTTCTCTTACTTTGTTGCAGATAGTTGGGTTCGAGTTTGTATGCCATTACTTAATTTCGTTCGTTAACAACTCCTTCGTTCGTTGAAGGTTTTGTTTTTGCAAAAAATCAACAGCAAATGAACAAGTTTGAGAAGAAAAGTGGATAAGCACATTAATTGTCGAGACAAACATTTATCAAATAAATTCACGCATAGTTTAGAAAATATTTTTGGAGTAATGTAAACATGAAAATAATCCACATCTCTTATTCAACACTCATTATTCAAATTTCAGCCTGATTTTGACTAGATGCTTCGTCCGATTTTATAGGAACATAGCTAAAGAGTGTCATCAATGACGAGTGTAAAAAAAATCTCAAAGGTGATACTGTCCAGCGTAGCGTCCAGGTAGTGAACTGTCCAGAAAGCCTCAAAGTTTGATAATAGGTCAAAATATGAGGTTTCTGACCGACTGGCCGCGAGGTGATGGCCACTGCATAAAAACACCAATAAATAATTACTTGTAAGTTGTAACTGTACGTGATCATCATTTTCGTAATCGATTTGTTATACAAGTTATCTTCTTCTTCTGCATTCGTTCGAGTTGACGACTGTACCACGAGAATGGCAATACATACATGTTGTCTATGATCAGTCAATATGAACCTGAGACAGCTTTTGAAATCAGGTAATGAACATTTTCTTTCAGAAATTATCATAAACAGTAACTCAAATCAACATAATAAATGTACATTGATCTGTTTTATAAACCATTAAAGCAATTTTACCATTGACTTTAAATCGTACACGAACAATCGCCGTAAATAACCTCCAAACGGCAAATAAGCTCCTTCTAGCAATTTTATTACCACACACCAAAGTCCCTCATCAAAGGCATCGCTTTACCGTGCGTTCGGTGTGAAACGCATCCTTCAAACGGCGTGCGCTAGTGGAGGGGAAAGCGTTGTATCCCTCAAGAGGGAGGCGAAAAACAACATAAATCATCCGTTGACCTAGAAACCGACATCACTCCTTTTTTTCTCGTGGTGGTTGCCTTCTTTAAATCCTATAAATTTGCTACCCGGGGGCTAATCGAATCATTGTCAAACCGGAAATGGTTGTTCAACAATCCTCTTAATGGTTTTACGACCCCGTGCCCAGCCAGCCAGCCAGCCAGCCGGGCAGGGATACAAAGGTGGGACGAAGAACCACTGGGAGAGTGATGGTTTGTTGTTTGGTTTCTGTTTTCTGTCTTGCCTCTTGCCTCTTTTCCTAACATTGCCGTTAATCATACAGGAACCGTTTTGAGCCAAGAAGTTCTCCCCCTTTCATTCCACAACACATCCAAAGATGCTTAGCGACGTTGACGCAGACGAAACTCTTGCGCTTCTCGTAGGATGTGTGCAACTGAGATTTTTCTTTCTGCTTTTTACATACAGGGAATACTTGAAGAATAGACAAACGTATCGGAATGGCCGCCTACGAGCAACGATTTACACCTCTCGGCTGGGGCCCCAAACGCTCCCCTGTACACGGATTTTCCCCCTGTAAACGATGATTTTCCCAATTTGTACTGCTGGCAGCAGAGCGAAAGGGAGAAAAGTTGAAAGAGTAATATCCCGTTGCCCAGTAGGATCGTGTTTTATGTGCACAGCACCCGTGCGCGATCGTATATCAAAGCAAGAGTTTACTGTTTCTCAATTTTGTTTTCCTTTTGGATGTAAAAATTCCTCCTCCGGTTTGGCGTTCGTTTGGCAACTTCTTGCGCCTCAGAGACATTGGAAACGGGAATCAACTGAGAAGTTGAGATGAGACAAGGAAAAGTGTCATATTCAAACACACACACAGATAACGGTTAACGACATGTTTCGTGACGATGGTGATCGTGTTGAAGAAGCATGTTTATTATTTATCTCCATGCAACAAAATGGGCAAACTCGAGACTTTTTACTCTCTTGACGCTCTTCGGTATGAGTTTTGATTGTGCTTTTTCTATTTTTTTTCTTCTCATGACTAAAAGACAACTCTATCACTTGCAACGGCCACATTCATCGCCGAATTCGACTCTAAAACTCACGCTCAAATCATGTGAAAAACGATTCCAGCAATCGACTCTCGCTTGTTCGGGCTCAACGCCGTCCCGCTTCGGGCATGAATTTGATGAGCAAATAAAGCGCACTTTTATTACATTCCTCCAGGCGCTTTCCATTATCAATTCAGGCTGTCGATCATTGTGCCGGGAAAAAGGGTGCGTGTGTGTGTGTGTCCCTCCAGCGTCGCTCGCTGGCAAACAAACAAGGTGAAATAAAAGTACAGAACCAGCAGCGGGGAAAATTTCAGTCCACAACTGGGGGCGCTCCAACTCTCCGAAACCTCTCAACCGTTGTTGGCGTCTTCGCGTATAATCGTTTTTCCAATATTGCGGTTCTGACTTTTACGACCAGCGGTGTGTGTATTTTCTATTTATTTTTTTGTTTCTTATTCTTCAAAACTCCCCTTTCCGACAGCTACCTACCTCACCAGGTTCTCTCCATCATGCAGGACACCCCGCAGGGCAACCCAAAATGGAGCGAAGAGTCAATACATTTGTCAAATGACGCTCGGCGAAAAACGTGCTCCCGGGTGGTAATTGCATTGGGTTTGTGTTCTTTTTTCTTTCGTTTTTTGAACTCGTTTTTCCATGCTCACTCCAAGGGAGTAGATGACCGCCCCTGCTAACATGGCGAAAGAGTGAGTTCGGGGTGTAGGGTTTTTTTTTCCTTTGCTGTCTAATAAAAGGTGCCAACGCAGGGGTGGAAGGATTTATATTTAACCAACCAGTCAAAAAAATCGTCTCGCTTCTTGCTGGACAAAAATGAGAAAAAAACCCCAAGCAAAAAAGCGTCGGTGGACGTGCCTGAGAGGGAAAATAACTGTATTTAAAAATCCTGATGGTTGAATCGTGTTGCTGATTCCCTCCCCAACACGCGCCACAAAACCCGTAAAATGCCAATTGTCATTTCGGAGGAGGTTGCTGTACGTGAAGGGATTTTTGGTGATGCAAAAAAGGGGGAAGGTTTACTCGTAAAACTTGACTGGTTTCAGCATGTCGGGTTGGAATGATAGTTGCTTAATTTTGGACCTAAAATCGGACTCCAATGTCTTGCTAGAGTCGAGCAACATTAGTTCTTTTCTTCCTCGGATGAAGTAATTGGTGTAGAATTTTGAAGAATGTTTGTGCGTCTCCTTTGGAGAAATTAGATGATTTATCGAAGCTTTAAGCTTTTTTTTAAATAAGTCATCAAAATAATGAAGAAAATAATCATCAACCTACAAACATAACAAACTGCGACACATTTTCACTCAATTCGAATCCATTTCCACCTCATCCGATCCGCCTCTAGAATGCATTCATTAATCATTACAAAATCTATCTCAACCACTTCACCCGCACACCCGCACACACACACACACTCATAACATGCCAACCCACAGCATCCCTCCTCGAGATCTATTGACAGCAAACAACAGCAAAAAAAGCACATCAAATCAAAACTAAATCGCTAACATACGTTTGACAGAGTTTTTCGGTGTCCACTAGTAAAGCGAACATAATTTGTCCTCTTGGACGAGAAGCAAGCTCGGTCGAAAATAATGCTCCCTGCTCCCCGAGGGACCTCCTTTGCCGGTGTTGTGGCTGTGCTGTGAAAGCTTCTCTGAAACCCCTGTGCCGAATGGGAAATCTATGTTGCTTTTCCATCCACCGCATCCCCCCACCGGCAAACGGACGTCAAAGGAAGAATAAATCAACGTTAATGATTTATGATCTAGGGTACGATTTCTTGTCCGGCTTTTTTTTATTTTTCTCTCGATTTCTTCCATTTCCTCTAGGGAGGAAGAAGAGGGGGAGAAAATTAAGCAGGGCGGATGAAGTGGGCGCCGGTAGAGCTGGCGGAATCACTACAGCTAGTGCCGATAGATAGACCGAACGATGCGCGTTTGCGCTCTTCCCGAAAGACCAGCCACCATCCTGCGATGGGGTTGTGCTCTAGGCGGTGACCGAGCGACCGAGGCGAGGGAAAGATGTTGTGTATTTTATCAAATTAAAAGCATCTCGCTTCCATTAACTTGCCCCCAGCCGTAGGGCAACAGCGTGTAGGGTGAAACGGAGCGCGCAAGGAAACTGTCCCGCAGGGCAGCAATTGAAGGACGCACGGATTGGTGCGGCATGTCGGAGGTCATGCTCTATTGGTGGAGATCGTCCGAAAAAAGGAGCTCCATTAAGGTGAAATGAATTCATTCATAATTCAGGCACCGAAAAAGTGACACTCAGTGCGCCCGGTGCTCGGTAGGCTCCCCTCCCCCGAAAGGCTAATGTTACCGGCGGAGGTCGCTTTATAGCCTGAGAAACGAGAAATGTCACTTCAACGGATTGAAGCAGCCGGATGGTGAAGCGGTTGTGTAGGAGGGTTGTAGATATAAGAGCTTTTGGTGCAGGTGTACCTCAACAAAGCGCAGAGCAGGACGTTGCGCACTTCAGGTTCCGTCGAATCGAATGAGAAATTGGAGATGTTGTTCGAGTCGATTAGCTTGCGAAGTCGAAAGCGTAGGTGCGAAAGCCTCCGAAAGTTGTAGTGCTGGCGTTGGCTCAATTTTCAGGCTTGTAGGTGAGTTTGTAAGTGCACGCGTTTAGTTACACGCTCTGCTTCTTGGAATACATGGGTACCTCCCGCACGGTACACACTTTGCGATATCTTACATCCCGAAAACATCCACGCACCAGGCAAAACAAAGCAAAGACTTTTGCTAAGAGCTGAAATTAAACCCGCATAAAACTTCGCACTTAACCAGCAGTAGGACCAGTTCTAATTTTTACTGATTGTAACGACCGATTCACTGTGACGCAAATAACATGAGCAACTTGCGCTCCTTCAGAGCGTTTTATGCTTTATGTCGTGTGTCTTCTTTCCGTCCCATTTTCGTAATATTGACGTGTTGGAACACATCATCATAACTTCCTCGGACTGGTAAAGAAAACGACAAAGATGCTAACGACCACCACCATGACGATGGGGACGTGGCGATGTAATAGACTCCCGCTGACTCTTATACCTTGTGGACGGTGGTGCGCACTTGGGCCCAAACAGTGTTGGACCGTGTTGTTAAGTCATGTCACGTAGTGCAATGTATGGTAATATCATTTCCTGTAACATGCCATCTCGGTTTTGGATTCCAGTGCGACTCAACCAACCAACGGGAGAAGCGGTTGTGTCAGTGTGTGAGTGTGTGTGAAGCTACGTGGAGTAAAAGTTGCCAACTTTGAAGCAGGAATGTGAAGACACATATGTGTAATGGGCAGGTAAACAGGTGTGTACGCGTATATTAGCTTGTTTTTGTAAGTAGCTTGAACTGCTCAGCGGGCATATGAGATATTTGAGCCAACAATGAACAATGGAAATAATAAAAAAAAGTTCAAACAAAAATGTAAGACATAAAAAATAACGAAGTTTGTGAGCGTTTGGGTAGAGCTTGAACTATTCCCATTATGACATGAATCTCTTCAATGTATGCAACACATGGTTAGCTTCTTTGCATATTTTAGTGTGTGAAAATAATTTAAAATTATTAACACATAAAATATTGCATACATTTAGGCGTTTCTCAAATACACCAATGCTATACGGAGCTGCAAATATTTGGGAAGGATATTTCTTATCCAATCTTTTTAGTATTTTACTCCATGGAAGCCATTAACATTGCATTCTAAATGTTGGTTTCATTTACAAATAGCATCATAAATGATAGCAACGTGTGATTTAAAGGAAATAGATTTTTTTAATAACTATTTTCTGAATTGTATTCTCTCGTTCAACACACTTCACTTCACTTAGAAAAATATTGGTAATGTAAATTTTCCTCTACATTTCAAACTAAAAAAAATGTTTATCTGGTAGTATAAAAAGTTAATCATACATATAACACTGTAAACACACACAAACACATTCAGTTCCTCTAGTACCCACACACACACAAATGTGTTCCGATCGGCGAGGAACCCATCGATCGACACCGAAAACTAAACGGAAACTAAGGAAATCTTCCCGTCAGCGACACGACAACAGCATACAGCACGTGCAGCCACTGATGGTAGTTCATCGGTTTGCACGTGGTTTTCACCTGTCCTGCGAGAGGGAAGAAGAAGAAGAAGAAGAAGAAGAAGAAAAGACGTGCCAACTTCAACATGACTTGCATCCCGAAGGGCGGCGGCGAGAGTTAACTAACTTTTTCCACGAAAGTACCCGTCAATCAAATGGGTTCATCTCTGGGTGTACGCCGCCCCACCACCCAGAGTACGTGCTCTACACCAATAGCCATTTTTCTTCACCCGTTGTGAGTGTGTGTGTGTGTGTGTGTGATACATTTCATTACCATGTTCGTGGAAGCGATCTTTGCGCTTACAACTGTGTGTGGTGTGTGTTTGTTTTTCCGTAAATTTGCACACACCCAAACACATTCGATCGTGTAAAACAATCCGGAAGTACCGTTTCGTCACCTGCCAGGGTTCAAATGCCCATGTCACAGTGTGCCGAGTGGGATTACAATTCGTATTAAAATCTGCCCGCAAGGTGCTTCAATGTAAAGCGAAACGGAAATCAAATGACAACAGATACGGAAATTGTACAAAAGATAGAGAAAAAAAGCGAACCAAGCAAAAACAAAAAAGTAAAAAAAAGGAAGCATCAGAAAATCATCAACGCTAGCGGCAGGAGCCCCCTGGACTGCGGGAAAAGTTTTCTCATTTTTCTCCCATTTTATTTGTTATGTTTTCGTTCACCTTGCACCTGCTACTGCTGCTGCTGCTGCCGTTACTTCCGTCGGGTTCGGGGTTCGGGCCCAGGTCTGCTGTGTCTCTTTCCACGCTGGCAGTGCGTGCATTATGCTGTGTCCTTCTGTGCTCGAAGGTTGTTTTCCTCTTCCCAGTGTGTCCTTGGCTGGCCCTCCCCTTCCCATGCGCTGGTCGGTTACAATTTCCGCCTTTTATGGCAGTAAAATTATATTATTTTCCATTTTTTGCCACTTTTCTCATTCGCGCGTGAACTTTCTTCAATGTCTTTTTTTTCCTAGTTTTTTCTTTTGCTTTCTTCTTTCCACCGGTTTGCCGGACGCACTGTGACTGTATGTTTTTTCACCGTCGTGGTTTGCCACCTTTTTTTTGCATGCCTTGTTTTCATCAAACGGTGTACCGTTTGTGTTTTTTTTTTGTTTTGGGTTTTTTGTCACTTCGCGTTCCTTTTTTGCATTTCCCTATTGCCCCGTTGCGTATAACGCGGCCCCCTGTTTTTGCGCGCGGACAATCTCCTCCCGAAAAGCGGCCGACGGTGGCGGCTACACAGTCTGACAGGTCCCCTGGTTCTCATAAACGTCATCCCACGTCCCAGGAACTTGCCAGCAAACGAGCAAACGTCTCGGGAGCCTGCGTGGCTACTGCAATACAACCGCATGACAGTTTCTTTTAACATCGTAAGAAAACGATGGGGACGGAGCACACGAAAACAAAAAGAATCATCTCGGAGTTTCCCGATCCCGGCAAAACGAGTAGGCAAAAACAAAGCAAGGGAACTAAGAAACAAGAAAACGTCTTCTACCAAGATGGTAAGGAAGAGAAGAAACGATGAAAAAAAAAAACAGTCAGGAAAAGTCCGCACACTGAACAAAATCCAACTGGCCCTGAAAAGGACAGCAAGGAAGGTAGCAAAAACAAAGTTTGTAATAAATTCATTTTTACAATAGGAATATTCTTCACTTCTTTGTTGCATCCAAAGGCCAAACGTACCTTTCGAGCAGGAGATGAGTTTCCTATCCCGCTTTTATTTTCTTCACACACACACACAATGAGCGACGAACGAACTTATCCAATCTTTTCCCTTACTTCCGCACGGGTGTCATCGATCGAACACCTTTTAGAAAGGTGGAAAGATACGCAAACAGACACACGCACACAGAAGAAGAAGAGAAAAAAAATCACTCATCGAGTGGAAAATTGAAATTTGAATAATGTGCTGATAATAAACAGCAAAGTAGCTACCTCGGAGGATGTTTACTCCTTTTTTTATGATTTTCCATTTTCAAAGCGAAGATGCTTTCGTTCATCAGCATCACCGAATTTTTTCCCCGTTTTTGCATATTGGAAAGGATACACTGGACAAACTCTGAAATTGAATTGATCTCTGATGCCCGGTCGGTGATATGGTAGCTTCTAGATGAGTCCATATGTTTAAAATTGTATATTTTTTTAACTCGATCTTTTCCCGAAAGGAAAATACGCTTCCATCCCCCAAAATAGGGTACCAATAACGAGCTTCTTCATTGGCGGAAAATCGAGTTATGCCCGACCGAACTCGACGGCACGACTCGAAAATGACCTTTCGCCCAGTTTTAACCAGGCGGGCAGCTTCATCAAAGAAGAAATGTGTCCCCTTTTTTCCTTCCCTACACACACACACACACACACGGACACATTCATGCACACTCACATGTGTTTATTTCATCGTATATCGTGTGTTTGGAGCGATCCGGAAAGACGAAAAACGACATGTCCTTTTTTCCCAAAACGTTATCGGCGAACGACGAATAGACCAACTTTTGCTCTACGGTTAAAATAAGTGAAGCCGTTCCCTAATTGGAAAATTTACAGTCAAACAGCAGAACGCTATCAGACCACCCCTACTACGTGTGTGTGTGTGTGTATGAATGTTTGTGAATGTATTTCTCTCACCAGCGACAGCATCGTTTGATAAAATGGCAGAAAATTTAATCAATACTCGAGCACTCTTCAGCTCCAATGGTTGGCCAATAATATCCTTCTCCGCCTTCGAGCGCCGTTATTGAGTTTGTGCCCTCACGTTGCCCTCTGTTTGTGAGTTTTTTCTGTTCTTCTGTAGCCCATTTATGCTGAACTGAGCCTTTAATTATCATCATATCTTTCATTTTCCTTCACATATGAAACCGATGAACCGATGAACCTTACCCAGACCGTTGTGGGTTGGGGATGGCAAGTTCCGAACTTTTGGCACACAGAAACCGTCCGACCGACCAAAGATCGGAGATCATCATCTCAAATGGGCGCCTATATTTTCTATGTTTTCGTAGCCATTTGATGAAACACGACTCTAACAACTTAAAGGGGAACCAGCAAAGAAAGCAAAAGTTCCACAGATACGTGAGGTTTTTTCGTTGTCCAAGGAGCTCGTTGGAAGAGCACTCGTCAAACAGTGAGTGGGCGCGTGTTTTGCGTCCTATCCTTTTCCCGGGCACCACTCATTTAGCCTGCTCTGCTCAGCGATTCAGCTGTACAGCACCCGCTGGGAAGGATTTTATGTGGCTCAATCACAGACACTACCAACACTTCACTAAGTAATCTTCACTTCATTCGCTCTACGACGGAGAGAAAGTTGAAGCGTACACCGGGAAGGCAGCTCATCTCAAGATTCTGCCGGTGGGCTCTGCTGGGAGAGGTAGGGAATCCAAAGGGAAACACTTTCTTGAGCATCATGTTGTTAATTGAAATATTTGCCTTAAATTCCGTTGCGGCACTGCTGCTGCAGGAGCAGAAGCAGTTCCTGCAGCATTGTGTCTTGTAAACCGTTTCCAGCACCCTCCATGAGGCACCCAACAGTCAGCTAGTAAGTCAGCTTCGATAGCACGTAACCGCACCGACAGCAGCCAGCGCAAACGCTTCCGAACACGAAAGAATGTAAGAACGTTTGCCATTGCATCATCATCATCATCATCGTCGTCGTCAGGCATCAGCTTGATCTAAAGCACAGTTTGCTGCTTCCTGCTAGGTAAAGGAAGCTCGCAGCGGACTGCAACGTATTTGACTACTATCTGGGCTGCCGGTTTGCCGAAGTAGTTTCCTTCCCGTTTTGCCCGGTCGCTCTAAAAACCAATCCCTACGTTCCCTACGTTCCCTGTCATGCGGCAAGTTAAGATGAGAATGTCGTCCTCCGATGTTGATGTTTTGACGCAAACCCGTCCCGCCCTTGTAGCAACTCTGTAAGCTGCTCCCAAGTTACATCCCTGCACGGGGGGTCAGAACATTTTCTTCCCGAGGTTTACTTCACCCATCAAGTGTGTGTGCGTTTGTGTGTGTGGTTAGATGTGTCGGAAGATGCCATTAGCATCTACCATTAACGGTGTGAAACCGAATGACAACTGCATGCATATTATGCTACTTTTTGTGGCATCCGAGGGTGTGTGGTGCGGAGGCTGAAGTAATAGCCAGATAACACAACATGGCTGACTTGCTGGCAGTAACAGATGACGACGACAACGACAACATTGGATTCTTTTTTTCAGAACTAAGAACGATACTAATGGCATTCATTTAGAGTAGGTGCCAATAAGTCTAGGTTGGTGATTTTGCTTCGCCAATGGGAGTTGAGAAATGTTTTGAGATATAGGAAGAAGTTGCTATTGCATAACGATGATATTCCAAGTGGAATGTCAGTAGAATAATAAATGCTGGTGTAGTAATCGTCAATCGTCGAAGAAAATTTAATAATTTTTCATACTAAATAGAGCCGTAACAAATTAAATGTAGGTCACTACATTAACAAACGAATTAATACGACCCCGTTAACTTACAAAATAGTTTGTTGTATTTTGCTCAAAAGTTTGCAGCAAAAGTTGAGGTTAAAGCAATGCAGATAATTACTTGAACATAGACCATCTGTACTCAAACTCAAGCGTAAATTTAAGTGAACTTTGTGTTGTAAGAACCTTGAAATGATAGCTCTGGATGTATAAAGTAACTTTAAAGCTGCTAATATCAGTCTGAGACGAATTGATGCTATTAATATTTGTGTCATATTAAAGCAATTAAACAATGTCCATAGAACATATTGTTGTTGTATAAAAAAATCTAATTCATGGCTTTATCTTGATGTAATGCTGCGATATCTTAGTGCATCCCAAATCAAATTTGAACTGAAGATGATTGATGAATGTAAGAACATGAACATGAGCGGCGTACCCGCGGTACACTCGTCAACTCGTTCGATTTAACAACATGTCCGTCGTGGGTTCATGTCTAGAATGGACATTCCCCTCGTAGCACGGACTGACTATCCGGATGCAAGATACGGAATAAGTCCCGACAGCCTGTATGGGCCGGCAGGTCTGCGTAGGATGTTACGCCAAATAGAAGAAGAAGTAGAAGAACATGAAAGGTTCTTAGGCGAATAGATGAAACTGATTCCTATAAATAAGGATCTATGATCATACTCTGATAATGATGATTTCAATACATCTTCAAAACAGATTACTTTTTCAAACAATTGATGATATTGCTTTTTTACAATTTTACATTTATTTCATCTCATCTGCAGTCGCTCGTACATCTCGGACGGTTTTTATTCTGAGAACCTTTATCACCTAGTTCACATCGCTACTAGCAAGCACAACTTTATCCTCGCCCAAACAAGCGCGCTGTATGCGTTTAGGTGTCTTCATTATCGAAGTCGATTGCGGAAAACGTGCCACCGCACCACCACAATCCGCCAGCCACTCGTGGGTAAACGAACCCAACGAACGGGTAAACGACGCAGCGCAAATCGAATCAGCATCAGCAGTACTTTCCTCATCATTGAAAGTTAAATTAGAATCACACGCACACTCGCACACCACATAATAATCTTTACATATTCAACAAACCAATCGAAGTCTTGGGAAGCACAATGGAGGGGTAACCCGTCAACTGCAAACGAAACCGCTCATGATGCGGATGGAGGCGCACGTTCGTACGGGGGTACCCTCTTTTGGGTCACATTATACTAGCCGCTCTCGGCAAAACAGGGATCCAATATGCTCTCCGGTCACACATACCCATGCCCTGTAAGTGTGCATGTGTATGTGGGTGGGTGTGTTTGATACCCGCAAAGTACTGTGCTACTGCGCTAACACACTGGCTGCTGGGTGTTAATATTCATTAACCCAACACACATTTCCCGGTACTTTGTGCATGGGTTCGCCTTTGCCACCGTACTAGAGGTGGTGTGGAATTGCCGCAAAATGCCGGTACCCCCACAGTGTTGTAAAACACCCACCGTACTCTACGGGATGAAGCAGGGGAAAGAACCACCGGTAGCCTAATGATTCCACGGAGAAACATTCCCTCTCTCGTCCCTCCTCATTTAAGCCGGTGTGAAGCCACTAGGAAACCGGCGC
This sequence comes from Anopheles arabiensis, assembly GCF_016920715.1. Classification (NCBI taxonomy): domain Eukaryota; kingdom Metazoa; phylum Arthropoda; class Insecta; order Diptera; family Culicidae; genus Anopheles; species Anopheles arabiensis. The sequence goes on along the minus strand of NC_053517.1, from coordinate 84,357,175 downwards.
TCTATCTCGGTTTGCAGAGCATCCGTTTTCATCCGTAGTGTGGTATTGATCGGATAAGAGATTCCTGAGCAAACTGGGTCCCGCAAAAAAAAAAGAAAAAATAAAAATACAGGTATGTATGTGTTTGTATTAACATCCCGTTGAAACGCATCCACCTGTGCCTGTTTACTTTGTGCCCTTGGTTCTTCATTGATTTCCAGCAGGATCGAAAAACGCTTTCTCCACAATCCTTCAACCGAACGACGAAGGAAGAGGGCTGCTATTTTTCGTCCGTTGTTCCTTGGCCACTTTATAGCTGCACAAAGAAGACGCTCTAGAAAACACCCAATCATGGAAATTAATTTCTCTAATGGATCGAAAGTTCGCCCTGATCCGCCAGCTGAGACCTGGAGAGGGATAAAAATCAATGCAAAAAAAAAAACGGAGAAACGATACCCCGGGTAGCAGGAGTGGAACGGGATGCAGGGAGGATATGGAATAAATTAGCCTGCTTTATTGGGACGCACCTTTTCCCACCTATCCGACTTGATGGTTCTTTAGTGGTGAGCTGCTGCTGCTGCTCGAAAGTTCTTACCGTCTGCTGGGAACTTGGTGGGAAAATACAGCAAAGTGTGAAAAGCGTTTTTTGTTTGTTTCGTTTGTTTGCTCCCAGGTAGATTACACAAAAGGCACACAGCATCCCCAGTTGATGGGCAATGATTCGAAAGGAGAACACACGATTGAGGGTTTTGAAAAGCGGACAAAACATAAATCAATTCGAACACACACACACAAATAGAAAGATAAACATACAAACATAAAAGGGGAAAAACGCATTTTCGTGTAGCAATAGGCAGATAATTTTTTGTTGGTGGAAAAGTGAGAAAAAAATCGCCACCACCACCATCGAATGGATGAAAGAACTGAGCCAAACTCAGTACGGTTGACGGTGAGTTTGCTTTTGGATTTAAGACCGTGTAGTGTAGCCCGTACCGACCAGCTCAAGCAAAAAAAGCATAAAATCATCATTTCGCTGAACCAGTTTTCACCAGCTTTTTCGGCCCACTTTTTAGAGCCATTGCGAGTGAGTGATGAGGACTGAATTTTTTTGGGGATGTTGCTGTTCATCTGCGAATGACGACGTTTTTGTTGCATAGTTCAAAATCGCAACAAACCTTTCGGCAGGACGAAGGAGCAGCAGCAGCAGGAGCGGAAAGTAAATATTTTGTTTCGAAGATTTTCACCCAAACTTTCAGCAGGACACCACCAAGAGTGGCAGAGAGATTGTGACGGGAAAATACACCAGATGGTAGAGGGTTTTTTTCCCCTTCTAGCTGTGTGTTGTTAGTTCAGCCAGCTTCCGCATAAAAACGCTACAAACCGATAGCAAAAAAACACGTCTGGCAAATAAAGCGACGGAAGGAGAAAAGAGGAAGGATGCTTTGCCAGCTGCTTTTTCCGTTTCCCATCTCCCTGCTCCAGCCTGTTCTGGCTGTATTTGTTGTGCATAAAACCTCAATTCCCGCCAGTAGGTTCTGTGCTTTTTGTAGTGCTTCTGCTGCTTTCTTCTCTCTCTCTCTCTCTCTCTCTCTCTCTCTCTCTCTCTCTCTTTCTTTCTTTGAGAAAAGAGAACGTCTTCCTACAAAGAAAGGTGCCTCCTCGATGGATGCCTTCACCTACACCAGTGCTCGCCGGATCGTATAAAGAAACTATTTCCAGCGCCTGGAATCGATTCGCTTGGGCTTGGGATCGGTTTGCCCTTCGTCGAGCACTGGTCCTGGCCGGCCTGGCATGGTAAAACACTCCTTGTCGTCCCTCGTCATCATCACCAGAGAGCGTGTGTTGGAGCAGTCGCGGTGCGGGGATCGACAAAATCGATGCGCCCAGGCAAAATTCGGCACGGCCCCTCTCACTCCGAACTGTTCGAGCTGAAAAATGGCCGCAACGAGCAGCGTTTCATCTTTACCTCCCCATCCCTGTTTGGCAACCGAACTTCCCAGCCCGCAACCTCTCACAATTGGCTACCGATAAAGGCAGGCGGCGGGGCAGATCGGCAGGGAGAGATTTATTTGTCTGTTAAGTTGAAAGTTTTCGTGAACCGTGCACACCGGTGGACGGGAAGCAGGGGATGCCCCAGAATTCTGACGAAGGCTTTCCATTTTTAGTTTCCATCATTTCCACCGTCCTTGCTGCCCCTTTGTTTGCTCTCTTCGGCGGAATTGGTTGAAGCGCACCCACAAGGTATCGTCTCTCCCTTAGCAGGTATCTGAAAATTGGGGAGACAGGTCGTGAAGCGCGGAACCAAACTTTTCCGCTTCGGCTGTCGGCTGGCGGCTTACGGACGTCGTCGTCATCGTCGTCGTGGTTGCATCGAATGCAGCGAACGAAAGGATTTATACTTCCTTTTCTTCCATGTTCTGCCCCGTTCGTCATCACCCACATAAAACTCAATGCATATCACCGATGATAGGGAGATACGGAGAGAAAAGGACCGATGTGGGGGGTGGTGCGAGAATGTGAAAAAATGTCCTATGAAGACGCCATTCCGCTTGGCATTGGCATAATAATAACGGATTTGACTAAAAGCTTTCGTCAAAGCTGGTTTCCGGGTGGCTTCGGAGGCACTTACCCTTTGCAGCGAGCGTGTTTGTTGGTGTGAAGGCACTCTGTGAGTGTCTATTTTACGATCGAATAATCATTGATGACGTACCTGAAACGAGAGGAAGAAAAATTGATTAAATGAATAGTTGAAAATGATTGAAATCATTTTAATTTCACTTTAGTAAATCGGCCAAAATATTCCAATATTCTTCGTTTACATAAAAAATCAGAAAACCTCTTTTCAACAAAAATTTTGACGTCATATGAACTTTCTTTTTATGAATTTTTGCATCAAACCAGCAAATGCAGACAGCATTCACCATAAACCATCATTTCGCTAAAATGTGCCTGATGCAGCTCCGGGCGGGCTCCATCTTCAGATATGTTTCCATTTCCTGCCACGATTGACGGCTTGAGCTGGAGCAAAGTGTGGCAAACGACAAACTTTCGGATCGCTGCTTCCCATCGTACACGGGTAAGTTTTATTGTTTGGAAACGAAATCGTCGTCCAGGGGGTTTCGCGCGTTCGTCAGCCTGGCACAGGGCACTGTTTGAGGTAGCATTTTCTCGTCTCCTTTCTTTTTTTTTATTACTATTATGCATCACCAATGTCTTCTGTCATGCCATTTCTCTGCACACGGAGAAAGCACCTAAAAGAAGGGGTAAGAGTTGATGGAAGTTTTGTGAGTGCAAGGATGCACTCACCTCGAGAAAGCGCATCTTGGGAGGCAAGCGACGAACGTATAAACGAAGAAAAATTGCAATATTATTCATCGGTTGGTTAGGAAGAAAAAAAAAAGGTGGAACATTCTGACTAGTTTTGCTCGAAACGTCTCGAAAGGACACACACACACCAGGCATGCTCACACAAAAGTTGACGAAGATGAAAGAATGATTTGACACAAAACCATGCGGAAGCACATAAAAAAAAACGAAAACGACCGGCTGTCTTCTGGAATGATGCTTTATGTGTCTGTGTGTATGCTAGTATGTGAGGCGAATTATTATTTATGCGCCACATCACAGAACGGAAACCAGGAACGGTGACGACACGTAGATAGCAAAAAAAAAACGAACAACAGCGCCCAAGGAGTTGCAAAATGTGCAGAATTAAATTCATATTTCTAGATTAGGGACTCGGAACGGTCGCTTTTGTTCCACGAGCGGCAGCTTCACCCCCACCGCGTTCACTACCGATTGCCTACCTTTAGGCGCTTTCGAGGCGGTCTGCCTTTTTTTGTCTAAAACAAACAGTACAACCCCGGCACATTGCATACGTGTGTTGGCAACACATTTTCAACAGCACTACTAGCGACGGTGCGATGCAGAATGGGGAAGGATTTACAAGCAACGAACAAACATCGACGCTTGTCTCAGCTCCACCTTTAGTTGTGTTGTGCTAAACACAAAAAAAAAACAGAAACAGACGACACACAGAAACGGTCGGGCTGCTTATAAATATAAGCTGCAACATTTTAAAACTCACAAACCCGTAACACACACACACACACACTCATCATTGAAACTGGGTGCAAATGGATGGTGCAAAAGTTGCGTTTTCCCTGCAGACTGTGTGAGGAACTAGGAGCTGCTTGCTGTTGTTGTTTGCGGAATTAGCCAAAATTCGGTACTCTCTTGTGACCTGCTTTGTTTCCGAGACCGAACATTGTTGGTTTGTTGCCGGTACGAAATAAAAAAAAACAGGACCAACATGCTTCCCAACACGTTTACCTTGGCGAAGGTTTAAGAGCGCATGTTTGGCACCGGGAGCCACTCCCTTGAGGGAGTTGTGTGCACATTTTAAGCCACAAAACTAGTGTTATATTAGAATATATGTGAAGTTTTATAGTTTGTATCTCGTTAAGCATACCTCACTTTAATAAACTTTGTTCCTTGCTTTGAATTTACAGTACAGCGGCGGTGTTCGAAGTCGAGCGGACGAGTAGTGACATGAAAATTCCTCCCTCTCAATGATTATCATACACTCATACGTTCCACATCAAATAAAATCAAACAAATTCATACATAGCGATTCGCAAAGGGCGGAAGAAAACATTCAAATACACTCGAAGGATATCAAGGTTTCCCGAGACGTGTATGTGCGTGTGTGTGTGTGTGCATTCCAATCTCCCCGATAATACACGAAAGCGCCACGAAAGTATATGCACATAATTACATGTGTTACAGCTAATTGGAATTTATTAGTTCCGTGCCACTCGAGCTCATCATCATCATCAGCACACGATCATCTTCACCGTCGGGCAGGCACCCACTCCCGGTGCTCCAGGTGATGGGTGAATTCTTCGCCCTTATGAAACCGTGGATTTATGCGCCGTGCCAGCTTCCCACCTGGAGCCTGAAGGTCCTTACTGGTGCTCAAATGGGAGCAAAAAAAAAGGAAGGGAAATGCCAGGCGCTGGTGGTGAGATTTCGTGGAAAGGATAAAGAGTACAGTAATTTACTCACAAAACAGTCTCTCCCGCTTTCACTCACACACACACACGTGTTTACGTTGCTTGCATCCTATATTAGCTTACCCGTTGGATGGAAGGAAACCCCTCGGCTCCTCGCACACTTTGGAAGTTTCCGCCAGAAGCGCGCTGAGATGAACCGGAACTACCAAATGAAGAAGCCTTTTGCCGTGCGCGCGTGTGTGTTTATGGCTGAGACGGAAATAAATGCTAAAGGCGCACAGGGAGGAAAAGGGGATTGAACGAACCAAAAAAAAAACTTAATTATATTCCCCACCTTACCATTTCCTCCGGTTGAAAGAAAGCTCATCAACTGGGCGTCACCTAGGGTAAAAAAGGGGTGCCGACCGGAACCTATCACATAATGATATGCCCCTCGCGTGAAGACAAATTACTGTACTGCGGGGGAAGGTATGAGCGCAAAACAGAGCACAACATGCAAGGTATGAGAAGGTTATAATCGACAGCAAACTCGTCGCTGTGCTGATGCAGTTAGTGTTTTTTCTTCCATTCTTTTACTACGTGCTAACTGGGTGGGTGGAGTTGTTGGAATGCAACTGCTTGCCGTACGTCATTACACAGAAACCCGAGAACCGGTGGCAGATGAGCCAAGGTGTTTGCATCATTTCAAATTAAAATTTCCGCTAATCAGCGTAACGAGAGCGTTGGGTTGAATACATGATGAACTATTAGGGCCAGTGATGTGAGGAAGATGCTGAGCGAATTGGGAATATATTTGCATCAAGAGAAGCGAGTCAAAGCTATTGTTCAAAGCTATCGAATGAAAAGGAATAGAAATTGTACGGTTTGATATGAGTTATAAAATTAAGTAAACAATTGCATTGCAATATACAAGCCGAGATCTTCCCGTTGTAACCACATAGTGGTATCAATTGGAAAGATCACGAAAGTTCTCATTGCTTCATTTATTTTTCAATATTTTTATAGCATATTCAATGTCTGACATATCATCCTTGTAGAAATATCTGAAATAGCGACAATTATTCAACATTTTTGAGCAGATTCTGAGTGAAAATCTTAAAAATCTTTTTTTAAATATAGAATTTTGTGTGATTTCTTCTTAATTTTGAAATATTACCTTAAGGATCTTGATCAGGATGGTTATCCTGAAATAAATTTTTCAAACAGAAACCTTTGCGAGGAAAGTTAACAGGGTTTTTGGTGCTAGTAAAACTTTTCAAACATCCACACACCAACAAAACTGCTGCTGTACTGCTATGTTCCTAAGAATACCAGTCCCTTTGCGCTATCTTCAAAAGTATCAACAAAAGAGAGCGACGAAAGCAGGACACAGTGAAGAATTCAATCGCACGCTACGAACTGCCCCAACTGCCCAAGAAATGTTACGAATTCTTTTACACTAGAAATGTACATTTCTTTCCCATGATAGCTTTGCTTTTCGCTTCCTCTCGTTCCTTCTATCCCTCTGTTGCTTTCCCTCGCTCTCCAGTAAATCGTACAGCCCCCACGTGCCGGAAAATCTATTTATAAATATGTATGGCCGTAACATATTTGCTATGTGCATTTATATGACGTATTAAAAACATTTCCCTTCAACTTTTCGGACATTCCGAATGTGCGCCGCACGCGGAATGCTTTTGGGCTGCTTACTGGAAAAGAAAATCTCATGCTGAACGCACCACACAGGCACCGCACACAGAAAGTGACAGCTCTTCGGCAATAGGAAGCGTTGGTATACGATCTAAGAATCCACGTAGTTTTTTGTTCCTATTCTTCATTCCAGAACCAAAAGCAACCTTAAAGTCCCCACGGGCAGGAAGAACCTTGGCTTCCTTGTCTGCTGAACCGGCCAGTGCTGTCAGTTTTGGGGAACATTGGACGACGCACGCAGCGGTAACTTCGTTTTCGTGAGGTTTTCCCACCTACAACACCGGAACAAATGGGAGCGCATTGTGTGCCGTTTGGAGATTTGCGGCGCTGGACAAAGAAAGATCGCACCGGGGACATCCTCTTCGCTTATGCATTTGTCGGTCCACAGCTGCACCAGCTACTGCCGTCGCTTGATGGAGATTGCATTGTGACTGGAATGCATTTGTGCGGGACTGTTTCTATATTTGATTTTCCTCTTTTACCGTACGAAGGAGGGAAATATCTCTCTTCGGGCAGGAGACTTTGTTGAAGCTCCAACATTTACGGGGTTCAGATGCTTCGGAAAACCATTTTCTAGGATTTCTTAGTGGAAAAAACAGACAATGGAATTGTAAAATAATTGTACCTATCAAAATAAACCTAAAAGATTTTAAACGTTTTTTGACCTTTCAAAGCACAAATCGGCCATATAAATCACGTGGTACAGCAAATGTAGATGTTGATTATTTAAGTCGATTCCATGGAAATGTGCAACCCACTTTGGAGATTTTTCCATTTATGAAAAGCCACCAAAGTCATACCACCGTAAATGGGAAAAGTAACATTTACCGCGTGATGCTAACATGCGCTTCCAACTAATATGTGACCCCGTGGCAAGGGTATCGCGCCGTTTTGTGTGACAGTTTTGCTTCACACATGACAGACACAAGCCTGGCTTTTCGTCGTTTTTCACGTGAAAAGATGATCAATCAGCGTACCGGTGTACGACCTTTTTGCACCGAGATTCACGGACGAAGGCAAACAAGAAATTAGCCTGAAAACGAGCAGAAACCAACCAACGCTCCATCATGTATCGTGACGACCTTTTACGGCGTGCTTCTTTTCGAAGCGCTTCTTCCTCTTGCGGTGGAAAATCCGGCACACGTAACCTACTTTTACAGCCTCCACACGCTTAGACACGACGGTGAAGCGTGTGTGAGTGTGGGCGCCAACGAGCAAGTGTAACTTAAAGTCAACCGAAGCATGAATGATGCATTGAGTTGACGTTTATCACTCGGTTCAGCTGTTCCGATGGTTTGTTATAAAAAAGAGAAGAAGAAAACCTCCCCCGAAAAAGATGCCTTCCTTGTAATGTCTACTTCAGCCTTGCGTTGTGTCAGTTCTCTCTCCACCGCTCCACATCGCCACCGCTTCGAGAAAAGCTCTCTCGAAAAATGGAACGTCAGGTTGCGTTCGGCAGGATAAGTTCAACGAACCGCGAAAGCAAAATGGAACCGAGCGGAATGAAGCCTGTGTTCTTGCGCTCGGAGAATGAATGGAGCAAAGAAGAAAAAAAGCAAAACAAACACACGCACATGCTAAAGTTTCAACGTGCTTTTCCTGGTTCCCTTTTTCCCTCATTCCCGTAGCTGTAATTGGTTTATCTTTCTACCGCTTGTTTCGACGCGTTTGATCGATAGATGGTGAAAACATTGTGTCGCGGCTTTGCGTAGAGGTAAAACAGTGGTACGCAAAGCTTGTAAGAAGTTTTCCTTGAGAAAAAGGACACTTTTTTACTCGGAAAGTAAGGATTGCAAAGGATTGATTGAACTAAACCATATGTAGCAAATGTCGCCGTTAATATATTATTTAAAAATCACGTTCTTCCCGTAGTGCAAAAATAACACATTCTTTTTCAATATATTCCCATCTCTTCATTTTCCATTAAATTAATTCTATTTCACTTTGTACATTTTACCACCAGCTCAAATAAAATAAATCATCTTCGGTGGGTGAAAATCTCTGAAAATCCTCCCCGGTAATATTTGGGCCTATTTTTCACCCCGACTTGGCCAACACCTTTTCAACCAAAACGAAAAAGCTCCGAGAAAAGTGGATCTGAGCTGTGAAACGGAAATAGTATGACAAAACATGCACACGTTGACAGGTAATACATTACTACCCTCGTAATGTACGATTTTAGATGGGCTCAATTCATCATCTTTCTGCAAAGGACGGACCTTGGTTGTGTTGAGTTTTCCCGGTTGACGTTCTGTCACAAAAACAGGGCCGCACAGAACGCACCATGTACACACTGTGGCAGTTGTGATAATGATAAATTCTTTATCATCGAACACGCAAACAAGGGTTTGTGTTGTTATTGGGGATGAAAAACTTGGGGAAAAGTAGACATACACACGCACAAAAGAGAAATGGAAAACGACCAAAATCTTGTGCTTGTTTGCGGTTTTATTTGTTGGATTTGAAATCCAAAGGCAAAACTGCAGTATGTGCCACCATTTTTCCGAGTGTCTACTTTCCGCGTGACAAATGGTGTGAAACATTGCGCCCCAAAATGAGATGAAAACCAACACACACACACACACACACACAAAACAAATTTTGATCCCTTGAACGCTGGACCGATCGATCGAACCCACCCTCGACATCGCCAATAACACCGTCCACCGAAAACGAAGCGGGAAAGATTGATGGACACGTCAGGACGAATAAAATTTCATCGATTATTATATGTTTTCGATTAATGTTTTATTGAATTACAAGCAGCTCGGTGACAGCCCCTCTCGCACCGCTGCCTCCACCGCTGCTTGTGCAACTTTAGCAAACAAACTTTTGGTTCCCACCGAACTCTCCGTCGTGTGCAAAGTGTCACGTGTTGGCCTACCGATCGACCAGCCTGCAGTACAACTGAGAGTGAGGGTATGTGTACTTTTCTGCTGCCCAAAAATCGATACTGTTTGCTCCGCAGGACTGGGCGTCCCTTCCAAGCGTCTGAAGGGCACTTGCAATCGGATTGCCAAATTGAGATTGATGACCCCCTCCTCGGTCTCGCAGCAAACGGTTGACGAATGGTTGATTTTTCGTTGGCTCGGTGTACGCCGAGGGTAGCCCAAAAACACAACCAACCGACCGACCGGCGTCGCGTGCTTGTTGTTTAGTCGATCCAGACCCCACTCGGCGTGGCATGGAAGTGAAATCAATGAACGGCGCAAGAAAACAGCACACAAGTTTAACCACCGGTGGATAAATAATCAAACATTCAACAAGCGGCGGGCTCGGCGTTGGTTCACTTGATTAGGAGAGGGAGCTTCCCATCGGGGTCGTTTTAGCACCTTTGACTAAACATACAACTCCACACGCTCTCTCTCCCTTTGAGCCTTCGGCAGGGTCTCGGGCAACGGTGTCAATGGTTTGTAAACGTTCAAAGACCTCCTCCCCGTTGCATCCTACCTCGCAATGTACACCACCCCCGGCCTGCTTGTATGCTAATCAGCATTGCATGACTTATGTGCGTTGCATCCTTCGCATCCCGTACGTGTCTCCACCTGTTTGTCTAGCTGCGCATACCAAAAGACCACCACCGCGTGTTCGAGCCACGACACGGCTCCATTATGTCCACTCCGGAAAGCCGCCGCTGCGCTTTCTTATTCGATTGTTTTGAGCACAGGTGCCAACAGATCAGCGCCTTCCCTAATGTGCTCATTATTCATCGACGGTTATTATTGGTTTGGTTTTGTGATTTGTGTAATGGAAAGGGTTTTGTGAAGGCAGAGTGGTTAATCGCTGTATGCAGGCGTTCGTTTTCTATTTGCCGAAACTGACACGGCGTTATGACAACACACCCGAGAGCATATGGGGAGTATCGATTTGGGTATTTGATTTTAATTAATTCAGGAAAGAAAGGGTAAAATTGTGACCAGAATGTTGAGTGGTTAATTTGTACGATAAATGTTTGTTCGTGTTTTAACGATCTTGAACTTTTCAATAACAGGTTTGATTAGTTTTAAACGGAAAATAGATGAAAGATGGCTTAACGTTTGATCGATTTAAAGTAAATTTTTCCAAAATTTAAGCTTCAACTTGAGCGAACAGTTGAATTTGCTTCAAAGGATCAAAAAAAAATTCAAGCAGTTATTAAAACCACTGATAGTTCAGTGTTTCACCCAAAATGATAACCAAAACTAGAGAAGCGCCCGCTGCATAACACTCCGTTGAGGCCTGTCTAGACATTTTATCTGTAAACATTCATCATCCCTGCTTCTCAATACTGATCCTTGTGTTCCCTTTTAGCCTCCTTATGGTTCGAATAAATAAAATAAGCTTTAAAAAAGTTATCTTTCCACAAGGCGACTTCACTCGATGCAGCATAACACGGGACACATTATTTATCAACCCGCTAAATGTGAGTGATTTATCTTTGAACAAACACACACACAAACACACACATACAACCGCGTCAATAGTTATAATGTTTCATCAAGCCGATCAAACGAATCCTAACGATTTTTATAGCTTGTTCCTTTTTCCGATAAAACCACAACACCACAGCCACACTGCCGCTTCAGATTCCAGTGTTATGTTTACCACGTTTTTTTTTCAAAACTGTGTAGAATATGGTTGCGTTCACGTCGAACCAGTTTCGTGGCTGGATGACGACCTACCGATCGAATGGCAGCTTGAAGTTTTGCATATTTCCACGACCCGACGTCCGATAGGGACGTGATATTGGTTGGATTTTGGGAAAAAGGGCGCAAAAAAAACGCGACACAAATGCGGCATCAAAATTTGGATCATGTTTTCGGAGCAACAACACTCTTGTTATACTCAGCCGGGCACTAGTTTACTTCCCCTTTTGTGAGTCATGTGTTGCGGTTGCCAAATTGGAACGTGTGGCATATATGCACACACATACACGAATGCCCTTTCCCTACATGAATTGGTTCAATTAGTTTCATTGCTGCAGTGGCGCGAATGTGAGTGCATCGTGAATTGATGGAGAGATAGCAGCAGATGGGAAATGAAAATCGCAGTGGTTGTTGTTGAATCAATGGCTAAAAAACGATAACATGTAACCTGTAAGACTGACGGTTTTAGTTTGGCTGAGCAACATGCTCTGATTGACGGGAACAAGAACAGCGAAGGTAATGATCATTTCCATTTCGAGCTTGTATTTAAAGAAAAAAGGACCAAAACAAACGTGTTATATATTTCAGCTATTTCTACCAATTGAATTAAACAAAAAGGCATTATAAAAATGCAATCCATTGTCAACCCAGCCGAGCAGCCATGATTTCATATTCAACACAGTATCAGCGCTTCTTAGTTACTTCGCACCGGAATGTAGTTCAAGTTCAATTTGCTTCCATCGTACCGAAAATGCACGCCATTTTTGTGCCAACTACACATCACCACCAAAAGCTCTATCGTGCCCAGCACTCGTGCACCCCGCGTGCCGTAGATAAACAATAAAAAGATCTAAAATTTATCAACCTACCAGCGCTCCGGACGCTCTGGGCCTGGGAGGAAGGCCAGCTCCGGTCGGTCATGGCATGGGAATATGGCACGGATCTGCTGGAAACCGGATGCAGTTTTCTAGTCGCGTGCATGTGCCGTTGTATGTGTGTGTGTGTGTATGTATCTGCTCGAAATCATCCACCGCTGAATAATTTATGAGCGTTATCGTATTTGTACGCATTTGTCCCGATCGTTCCGTTTTTCCTCACCAGCAATATTGATGAAAGGCGAAACAGAAAGAGAGAGAGACAGAACGAGACAAACAGAGCGAAAGAGAAAGAATCATTTGCTTTTTTCCTTGTGCTTTCAAACGGTTTTCCACTTCTCTTAAGGGATGTTTTTTGTGTGTGTTGCATCCACTGCGTTGCTTTGTGCTACATTTAGCTGTTGAAAATGCAATCGATGTGTTAGAATTTAATGGTGTTGCTTTTCTCCTCGATTTACCGTACCCGGAAACCCACCATTGCCGGACGTATGGGAACAAGGGATGCTTTTATTATCCATTTTTTCCTAGACGGGCATGAGCTTGATGTCGTTTCGTCTGATGGGTTTTCATCATGGAACCACGACCGAGGCCCCTGGAATTTCACCGAGCTCACCGTTGGGAATGGTAGAATATATATACAGTAATTCCTTCTATTCCGGGTGTGTATCCTTTTGTGTGTATCCACCGAAACGATGACACATTGTTCGGGTAGCTTAGACAGCGACAGCGGTTGCAAAAACCAAACACCCTTCTGTATGCAAGCGCTCATTCGGTTTTCATGAGCAAGATGAGCACCGGCGGGTTTATTTTCTTCTTTGCCTATTGTTCTATAGCTTTCTCCACGGACCAAGAGCACGAATCGAGTTGCCAGGGGAGGCTCTGGAAAAATCACATCCATCATGCATCAAGCGAACACGGTGACTTGCTGGATAGTTTCGATGCAGCGCATGAACCATTCATGTTGGACCGTTTGTTTTAGCGCGTAACCGACAGCCAATTGTACATCGTCTGCTGATGCACTCTATATTTGAAAAGTTGGTATTTATGTTTAATTTGTTGTAATAACATTCATTATGACGCACCAGCATTCCCTCGCGCGTGTCAAACAATCCGGAACGCGGTTGCATCATAACGACCTTCAGACGGCAAAAGACAGGTGAGATTAACAGTTGTGGTAGCTCAAATAAAAAAAGCGATCACGGAAACATTGAAAACATGCTTTGCTATGTTATGCCCCAGCCACATCTCGAGTGTAGAACAATTTTCTTGTTTTGCTTCACTCATGCATGCTCCAGTGGTAGCAATATGAACGAACAGCTAACGGTTCCCATCGCGGGGCATACACATTGTCTGTGGCAAAGAAACGCATGTGACAAAAATAAAACAATAATAAAGCTTCCCTTCCCTTTCCCTGCCCTTTCACGCATTAAGTGCTTCTTTATCAAGTGATTTCGTCAACGCAATGCGAAATAACAACGTGTGACTGTTATGTCGTTTCTCGTTTGGAAGCTGTCAACGAGTCAAAAGAAGGGAAAGAGAGAGAGAGAGAGAGAGAGAGAGAGAGAGAGAGAGAAAACAGTGAACAACAGCCAAAACAGTCCCTCGCGGGAAACTTATTATTGTCCCATTACCAACGGCGGGTATGTATGCATGTGTGCGCAAGCCCTTTGCTATGAATGCAACCGTTAAAAACCTCTTAATTCGGTGCGCGCGGGTGAAGCATAAATTATAAAACAACAATGAGTGAAAGATAGCAAACAAAACTCCATTCGCACCATACGATGGTGACACGATGGCGGTGTTGCGGTGCGCGACCCTTTCCTCAAACCCCGTGCCCGTGCAACCAGTGCCCGTGATGCTACAACCGCTTTGTGCCTGATGCGTACATTCTTTTGTTCTTTTAAATTGTTCTGGGAATATGTTTTGTCACCACGCAAACCCCCGTGCATGGTAATGGGCGGTGGAGGAGATAGCCGAAAACTGAAATTAAAAAAGCATTTCAATTAATAGGCAAACACGGAAGAATGGCCATAGTTGGATGTCTCCCGGGGTATAGTGAAGTGTTTTAAAGCAATGCAATGAGCACAAAGAGTGGTAAAGAAAATAGGATAGTGTGGGGGAAAAGTGTTCAATCTGCATGTTGCCTTTGATTTTTACGTACAGAAAAAGTGCATCACAAGAATGTGTTGGAGATGGTAGGGAAATAGACAGCATTGTTCGGCGGTATACAAGAAGTGGTATCTGCTGTTCAAGGGTCATATCAAAGGAGACTAATGTAAGCGAGCAGTTGTTGATGGTTGTCTTAGAAACAGACACATCAACAACATCCAAGAATCTCCTATTAGATTTCACATGATTCGGTGTGAAGGACTTAAGATCTATTTCCAGACTGAGTTGTCTGGAGTCATACTTGTGACATGATGGAAAAGTCCAAGCTGCCATTGAATGTAATAGCATTAGATTGGATTTTTCAATTGTTTCTAGTACCTAGTCAAAGTTATTGAACATCAGTTAAACCTGTTCAATTCAATGACACAAACCAAGTCGTTCTAAATTGGTTTAGAACGACATGGTTTGAGTGATTGATTTGAACAGCTTTAACTGATGTTCAATAACCTTGACTAGGTACTAGATGATACAGATTACAGCCTATCTGTTACAATAACACATCAGCTTAGTAACTAATGCATATATAGGAAGGCCAAGGCATCTGGAACGTTCAAAACATGTTTGGATTTTCATGAAACTGCTCATGAATTGGGTATTTTTTAACATAATGTGCAAAAATGTATTGCCTAAAAAATGTCTAGATGATGGTAGAAATCTTAAAAATAATCGTGCCCATTACTCACGTTACAGAGAGGTTTATTATTGAGCTTATGAACGATCATCTATTATCCAAACATTAGTATTTTGAGTTGTTATGTACACATTCAAACTATATAGAACTTACCTTTTAATCATTTTTATTTTTGATTGTTGAGAAAATGTGGAAAGTGTGTGACAAATTTGTGTAAGACACTATAATTGATATAAAGCACCATGCTAGGATATAGTAGTTATGTAGACGTTTAACAATAGGGCTTTTCAAATGGATATCTCTCTAAAACTCTTTTTTAAGGAATTTTTCAATCTCAATATTCTTGTATTATTTAAAATACTTTTAAGGATTCGATCATGGCAGAATCAAAAGAAATTAATTTATACTTTTAAGTATTCTTTCAGCAGGTATCGTTAGTTTTTTTCAGCAGATAAAATAAATAAAAACAGCATGAAATGTAAAACATTTATTGCATCTGTTTTGTAAAGCGAAATCGCGAAACATAACAGTGTGAGCGGAGAACCATTAACGATAACGAAGGTATCAGCTGTATAGTTATCTTTTTTTTTCATTATCTTAAAATACAGACTGCTTTTTCCTCTGCATTTTTCTTGTTTTGGTTTCCGAGCAAATAAATCCTGCTTCTAGATAACCTAGATCGTGCAGCATTAACTTCAAGAACTGTCAATTACATGCACTTTGTAGTGCTAAAACCTTGGAGACGGACAAACGGGAAAAGCTGCAGAAAAAAAACAACAAACCGGAAAAAAGCATCCTCATCTTTTCCTTACCTGATTTTCACCCTAGCCCAGATAATTATTCAAGTCACAGCGAGCAAACCGCTGGCGGTAGGCAAACTGCTACGAGAAACATAAAACCCGAAGCATAACGAACAGGCAAAACGTGAAATGTTTCCAACACCGCACGCTTCCGGTCATCTTCAGTAGTGCTCATGATGGCATAGAGAGGGGGAAAAAATGGAAAACGACAAAGCAAGACCAAGTTGCAAGTGTATCCTTTTTTTCCCCGTCGCAGCAAACGCAATCCCAGCGACGACTGATCCGGTTGCATTTCCGGTGTTGTGTGCATTTGGTGCACTAAGCTGCTCGGGCCTCGGGTGGTGCCGAAGTGGGAAGCGAAGTGGACATAGAGTAAAGAGCTACCGAACAACAAAACAAGCTAAACCCCATTAGCACACAGTGTACCATCGGAATGGGTGCAGAGAGCGAGAGCTGAGTGCAACATACAAAAGCGTTAGTGCGGAGTGGATAGAGTGCTGCACACAGACACACACACACACCCAGCATTAATGCAAAGTTGATGTAGCAAAGCTAATTAGCCAGTCACTTTCAATTACACTCCCAGGCCCATGCCGGAGGAGCGTGCTTGTACTTTTTTGCTCCCCGTTCTCTCTCTCTCTCTCTCTCTCTCTGTCTCTTGTTTTTGGTAAGCACCTTCAGGTGAGAGGGCTCTTCGCACCCGGACAGGACACTTCAACTCCCACTGGGGGGAGGGAAGCGTGCTAAATGGGGGGCCAAATCTGCTGCCCTTTTACGTGCTTGGACGTGGCACTTTGCGCGGGTAGATGGACCGGAAGCTTTGGGGAGAAAAATTAGCCCATTACTACCGAGTCCTCTTAGCTCATTGTTCTGGCAACTTCCAACACCCAAAACAACAGGTACGGTGAGGTGGTACACGAGAAAAATAAGGAACACATGTAGCTCGTGCCTGCAGATGCGCCTCTGACACGCGCCAGCCATGTCAAGTCAGCCCCGCCGCGGTACGTCACATCGATGCCAGATTTATTGTGTTAGCAACAACGGCACGGGCAACGGTTGCGTGCAATGCTGACGCTTCTTCTGTGCGGTAACCTTAAATTCAATTAACCCAAAACTTTCACACACGGTGTTTCGCTACGAACGGGTTCGCTCGCATGCGAGGAAGTCCATTTTAATGTGCCGCCCTGTATGACCCGGGAAGGATTCGACAGTGTGGAGCAGCGACACGGTGCTCGCTACGGTAATGACGTTTCGGAGTTAATTTCCCAATGTTGGAAAAGTTACACCAATCTGGTGGCGCTTTGGTACGCACGGCCTGATGGAAATTGGTTTACATTTCCTGTAAAAGTTACGTTCGGTACGTCCGTTGTGCGTTTTGGCGTTCGGAAGGGTTCTCCATTGTGTGGCATTGCGCCGTAGAATACACATTGCTTTATGATGAAACAGTGTGCTGCTTTTCACAAAAAGGAAGGGAGCAATGTTTCATGCAAATACAATTTGTACATTATGAGCCTGCTTTATCGATGAAACGGCACGGCTGGTTCCTTTCTCTTTAAAGCGGAGAGATCCTTTCCCGTACAATTTAATGAATCGTCGTACTACACTACGCTCTAGAAGCATGATACAGCAAAAACAGTGAAGAACTGTAAACATTTGCATAAACTTGTACCTGTAGTAGTTCCGGCACCGAATGGAGGACACACCGTACGGAAGTGCAAACACAACCATACACACACATACATACACCCATTGCAATAGTTTTAATTGCTTGAGCCGATCAATGTACACACGATTTGCATTTCAAATTGACTCTTCCATCCATCTCCCGCCGGGCCAACCACTTGCCAGCACGATGGGCTGATGTGCCCGTGTGTGATGTGGTTTTACTGCTTCGACGCACGTCAGGACACACATATCCTGTACCGACTGCTCCTGCACACACACTCACAAACGCCCCACTCCAAGCTCTCGCTCACTCTTCCGAGCGAGCTCAATTGCTCTCATTACTGCAATCGCACTCGCCCGGCTCGGCCCCGTTATTGATACTGTTTCGGATAATCTCCATTTAATTCGAACATTTATGGGCCCGGACCGGTCGATTGTTGTCGCCATCCCCATCGCCCGTAGGCGAAAGTGGGTGATAATAGTTTATTTTTTATCCTACCACATGGCGGCGCTTTGGAGGGGATTCCGTTTTAATTCGATATGACCGTGATGAGGATGGGTCGCTGGCTAAGCATTTTATGCGTGCCGATGGAGACCGTTAAAAGAGCTGTATTGATTTAAACTCTCGGTCTGATTACTGAGTTTTGCATTCCTCTAGGGTGTAATGAACCCCTAGTGGTGCAGTTTTTCATGCTAGGGATGTATTTTTTTAATGGAATTAAAGAGTGCAGATTGAAAATTGCTGCACATTTCAACTCTTTGCAATTAATGCACGTTTTTATCCTTACCAAAGATTACCTTGAATACCATTGAACATGAAAAAATCAAACAAAATCTTTTTATCATTGTGGTGTGGTTGAATTTATATACCTATGGTGTAAGTAAACAAAGCCCTGGTAAGAGTTAGTTCAGCTTATAATGAAAAGCTGAATGTATTGATTTTAAACGATATAAATATTGCAATGAATCCTTGTTAAATGTCATTGTTTCTATGAAAATGGTAGACAATTTTATCCAATGTTGGTTGGTTTATTTAATAAGTCTGAATTTGTCATAATATCATAATTTATCTTCTGCTACAGTCAACAAAATTAATTGTTTTAGCTGATTGTATGACCATGATCACCATAAAAACAAATTTAATCTGTTCCGTTCAATAGAATTATTGACAATTTTAAGCATTATTATACACTTCAAGGGATTTAAATGTTTATTGCTAATTTCGTCGTATATAATGCTCTCAAACATTTTTGGAATGCTAGGTATAACCAACAAAAGACTATATACATCAAAGTCAAGTTTTCTACAATCAAATCTACCCAGCTCCATACCGCAATTAACCACTCAAATACTTTACTTCAAACTCTTCACTATCTATACCGATAGATCATGGACCCGTTCGAGTATTTCTTGTACATCTCCCAAAAAACTAATCTTTTCGAAATCTCAACTAGCTTTGTGCCCGAAAAGAGAATTGCCATACGGGTGCATACACACGTCCGCAGATAACGAATCTACAATTATGTTTTTCATCTAGCAGCGTAGCGTGCTAAATAGAGGCAAGATGTATTCTAAAAACTGTTTGAACTGTGTCTGCGAGCTGTAGTTGAGCTGCAGATTCACGCTCGCTCACATTCGCACAAAACTTTCCTTCCAATGCAGCAAGATCTGCCGCCGCATCTCCCGCCGTGAACTGATAATTAGACCGGATTATTAGGAGATGAAGTAAGATCATTCCGTACCCGCCCGTAGGAAGCGCTTATCTTCTTCGCTTGACTATTGCTCCGCAAGCGGCAGCGCGACGAAACTCATCAAAACTATCGCATTTCTTCGAGACCGGCGTCGTCTGGCGTGTGTTTTGGCTTTACCTCTCTCCCTCTCTTGCTCTCTGAACCAGCCACATTTTGCCGTCTCGGGACGAGCGTGTCGAGTTTGGAATAGAATATGATCTCATAATGGTGTTGCATCGAGGATTTATTTAGCTCCATAAGTCTCCTATTCAAATCGCATTAAGCATCTCTAGTGGCGGATCTACCGGCCCGGTGGATCTTGTACCGCCACAAGCGGGCGTGTACGCCCGTCCCAACCCGTCCTAACGGCGCAGGGAAGGATGAGGATGTCTTTATCACTTCTTGCTGGCTCTAGCTTAAGCGGGATCTTCTGCTATCAAGCAGCTACTGCTACCGTAAGTATGCTTCACATGGATATGCTCGTTGAGATTTAGCAAAACGGAACTAACCCACCCAGGCGGAGGGGGGGGGCAGAGTGCATCGTTCGCCCAGCCAGTCTCCAGTTTGGCCAGGCAGCCCTTGCGCCGCTGTGTAACACAAATGCTGCTACAAATATCGAATGAGCTTTGGCAAACATTTTCCTACCGATTTCCTGAGTCGCTGCAAGACGGACCAAATTACTGAGCTGCTTTAAGGGCCGACCGTGGTTTCGTGGTACGAGAGCGTTTGCTGCGAAAACATCGGCACAACAAGGCGTCCCTCCCATTCCCCTTTCCTATTAGCTAAGCTTCTCTTAAACGAGCAGTGTGCTTCAGAAGTTACGTCTCCGAAGTGGTTAGGCCCGACTCGAGAGCCAAGTGAAGGAAATCTCATTATTAATAAAGCGGGCCAGCAGACGGCGGGCGTGTCGAAGCTGGGAAGCGCGTGCCGGTCTCGGCGTTTGCGTTTCTTGCTAACAAGACCAAGTGCACTCGGGTGTGTATGTTTCGAGTGAAAATGATGCACGCCCGGTGGTTGTTAGATGAGGCGGAAGCTGCGATACGGCGACCGTCTCGCCCTTGCCAAGACTCGGGACGTGCCGGACACGGCGGAAGCACCGGTAGCGTCAAGCCGAGCGGAAGTCACTCGGTGGTGGGCGCTTGTGGTGCAGTGGAAAATTTAATGCAGTTAACGGGATTCAAGAGCAACGATACAATCTTACTCTTTTTGCTAACATCCCTCCTCCTCTGGTGGGTTAGCCTGCGCACACAAGAAACTGGAGACCCTTTACTGTTCGCACCTTGCGCCTTGACGGTCGAGTGGTTCTTGGCAGAGAGTTTGAGAGGTGTTTTTTTAGGGAGAATGCAATAGAAAAATGAACTCTAAAGGGATGCACAGTTTTGCTATGGGAGTGCAACTATGCAACAGAGTGTACTGCAAAAGATGCCAACGCAGAGGGGGAAGCGTGCATCAAAAGAATAGTTAAGCTGTGTTTGATGACTCTACCATAATGTCCGTTCCCCCTGTTTGTTTTATAGCTCAATGTTGTGGTCTGGGTATATCGATTGATATTAATGTGTGTTCAAGAGTATTCATCAGCTCTGGGATGACGTACGACTAATGAAGTACGCCAAGGGCGTCTTTATTTCCTGAGTATCAGAATCTGAAGTTCATCATTTCTCAATTTGATCACCTGGAAGCAGGAAATATCCTTGTTGGAATTTCTGTTTTATTAATAGGGTATAAAGGCAAGGGGAAGGATAAGGGATGGATAACATATCATCATGCTTCTATCCTCAACGCATAGAAAAGAAACGTTTTAAGCATCTTTACACACCAACCAATTCAGGAATACGAATGTTATTGTAAAGAATTCAACAGAGTTCAATATTTCCAATAATATAAATTCAAAGACTTCTTCAGACTCACCAACAAGGCAGTTCAGGAATTAAGCAGTAGAAGTCGTCTTCAAATTTTAATATTGTGTTGCTTTTTCGGTTATGCTGCTTCATTTAACACATTTGATGCAGTATATGTTAAGGCTAATCCAAAAAGAATTCAAAACAATCTAGAATACACTTAATTTGCAATGAAATGAAAACAGATACTGACACCACCATCTCTGATATTACAGCTATATTGCATTGCAATCCGAACACCACATAAAACAAAACAATCAATTTTAACGACCATATAAACAACACCGCGCTGCGGACGATACGATTAGCTTCCACTAAAGGCTATTACACAGATTGAACATTACCATATCTACCTGGCACTATCGTGCACTGCTGCCAACCGAAATCGGACTAATCCAAACCACCATCTGTGGTGTGGTTATTACACGCCTAAATGAATTAATGCCGTTTATTTTTTACCTTGCATTTTGTTGAAAGTACAGCCACAACTACTGACCATGTGGGACCAATAAAAAATACAATAAATACCATTGACATAGACACTGAGGTTTGTGATTGGATAGTGTTTGCATTAATAACGCGCTAATAATTGCTACTTTCAGCAAGTTCTTTCGCAATTTCAACAAACCGATAGGGAATAATGTTGAAGCGTGTAACGAACATTTTGTTGTACTTTATGAAACCGCAATGGGCAATCAATTTGTACGCTGTACAAAATACAGACATGTGCCACGATGCAACACTGTAAATACTGCAGTGCACTTCGTGGCTGGATAGTGATACTAGAATTTAAAAAAATGTATTAAAATGCCTCGTACAATTCTGCACATTGCAAAATTAGTCACATGTATACATAGTAATTATGGCAAAATGAAAAAGACTATTACGACTTCATTCCATTGATTCACATTATTTTTGCCGCCATTTGTTGTGGCGATGCTTTCTATGCTCGCAATTAAAATGTCCCATAAAGCAGCAACGCAAAAGACCGCACGTAATGGAGACCAAAAGCAGCGAATGGTAAATGATGTTAAGAAGCACTTTCATAATGAGTTGTTTTAATAATTTTTCTTTTAGATACGCTTCGCTCTTACTGGCATAAAGGTAGTTTAAATGCAACTGTTTGTCTGTGCCTGGTCTACGTTTGAAAATGAGTCGCTATTTTAACTAATGAAATGGTGCAAACTAACGAAAACAGGGAATGGGGAAGTGAAAGCAAATGAATGAGCTGTTTAAATGTTCTTCTAAAACATCTTTTACCGGCACAACGTCTTTAGGAGACAGTGGAAATGGAAAGTACATACGCAATATCTATATTGAAAACGCCGGGAAACTCTGATTGAAATCGCGCTTCAATTTCCATCTGCTAAGCAAACTGCCTTTAACCTTAAGCGTCACAATAATGCACACAAAACCCCGTCAATTAAGGACTGTTTTGTGTAAAAAAAACACCATCCGTATTGAGAGTCATCATCACTAGAACTAGAACGTTCACATCATAACCTTTACCGCTTTGGCGTGTAAAGAAGAACGATAAAGTGGGAGAGAGAACGACACTCACCAAAAAAAAAAAAACACCATTTAGATGATCAATTTACGAAATTCAATAAACAACCAACCAATCTCATGGCTAGCCAGGGGATGCTCGCCAAACCGCGACGCGCCCGCCGATGGATAATGTGCCTCCGAGATGAGCTGAGACACCGCGCCAGGTCAGGCCAGGCCGGGCAAACACATTTACCGGTGAAATTTCAATTTCAGCACCGGCAAAGCATCACTCGACGAAAGTGCAGCACGGTGGAGAAGCGAAACCGTAAAGAATCTGCTAACGCAACGCCAAGTAGCGGCCGAGAGGCGTGCACAGGAAGGAGCAAAAGAAAAAGAGGGCAAGTTGATTCATAAAATTCAATTGAGAGTGAATGGTTCTACGGTTCTCGGTCAACTTCCGATGGAAGTGGGGGGGGGGGGAAGGTTTGGGTTGGCTGGATGGAAGGTCGTTTCCGACGGGCTTCCAACGCACTCCAGCAGCAGCAGGAGCGCACGAGCACAGTAGCCAAACAAATATTGACGATTTGCCTACATCAAGGCGCAAACGACGCTCGGGCATCGAGAACAAGTGGGTAAAACTCCGCAAGAACGGGACACTGGCAAGCGGAAATCCATCGACATCGGCGCAAACGCATGTGGCCCGAGCATGCAAAATTTAATTTCATCTAATTTAATTGGAAATTTGCGGCCAACAAAAACGGGAGCGTAAAGAAGCAGATTAAAAAGGAAATGAAAACACTCAAAGCGAGATGAGCGGACAAGAAAAGTGTATTTTTGTTGTTGATATTATGTTGGAAGATGCAGACCAGCAGGCAGAATGTGAGTTGTCTGGGCTTTAGGGCCATCGGGCGCTATTGCGTGCACGCGGGAAGCATATTACAAGGTCGATTAAACAAATCAACACCCTATCAACGCTTCCGATCCCCGGTGGGATGCTGTCTACTGTAATTTGGAAATAATTGTTTAAATGCTCAACAACACAGCTTCCTTTTTTACAATAGTACATTTTCCAGCAGTTGTAAAGTCAGCGTTGTAGTTTGAAGGACTGTGCATACTTGAACCTCTGCTGTCATGGTTGATTAGAGGGTTTCCTTCACTTTCATTTCCTTCACAAAAATTTGCTTGTCTGAAGAAAAAAACAACTTAAAAAAAAGGTGAAAAGAGGCCAATTTCCATTCAAACTCCTGTTCAAAGGAAAACAAACACACCCACAAACACATTCTGGAGATCGCATCACAAGTAAGCATCAGCCTCGAAAGCCTTACGTCAAACGGAAAGCAGCTACATGGGATGACGATGTTTCCTCCATTTCCCAAGACGGGAGCACGTATGTTCTTTCCGATGCCGTTTGATGTTTCTTTCTTTTTTTTCTTACTTTTTTTTTGTTCCTTCCCCGACAGCACACGGACAATCGAAACCGGATGAAAAGATGAAGCTCAGCTCGACACGGCATGCGTTTTCCATTTCCATCAAACAGTCGATTCGGAATTGAAACACTTCCGAGCTAACACAAAAGCTTCCAGCCCCGATTTTACAGCAAACAAACGAAAACGCCGTCGAGGAAAGCAAACAGCCTACCTCAACACATTCGGGCAAATGTGTGTGCACGTGTGTGTGTGTATTTGTCAAATGGTAACCATTCTCTACGATACGAGTAAAACAAAAAAAAAACTGCAAGAACATGTTAGCCCAGGAGGGGTGGCGGTAAAAACAGCTCAAGCTTTTACCATCAAATCAAATCGTAACGATTCCACTTGGCATTGAACAAATTGATGGTTTAATATTTTATGAACTCCCTTCGCTTGCTATGCGATAACAAAGTGCTGGCGTTTGGGCAGGAGGCCGGCGGAGGACCCCACCTGGACCGAGGGTTGGCACGTGCTGGCAACACTGTTGAGCGCAAGGATACTTAATTCTGGAGGAGGGGGTTGGCTTTCGATAGGGGCGTACTTAGCGCCGCGTTGCGAGTGGTGCGTTTATTGTGATGGGGCTTGGTCTATTTTTTTGTGTGTTGTTGTTCGGTTGGTGGAATCGGTTCAAGGGGGAGCTGAAGAACGGGGCGCTTGTATGGTGTTTAGTACAAGTGGGCTTTTGATTAAAAGGAGGGAGTGGGATGCGGGCTTTGCGATGAAATGTTATCTTGAAGCGTTGCATGATATTTCGATGGAAATGGTCTGTTCATGGGCCATGTAAATTGTCATGCTTTTGCTTGACGGCGATAACGGTTTCGGGAAAGACATTTTTTGCAACAGGATAAAGAGCTAGGTATCCATTTTGAGTCATACAAAGCAAATTACGAAGCATTTAAAGAGCGGGTAGAACATGATAACCAGATAGACAGAAGCCTTTACAAAGAAACGCGAAAAAGAGTTACGTTCTTTAAGAATAAAGTGAATTCGATCGAACCAAACATGATAAGCCAGCATAGTAAAAACCCAAAAGAACAAGAAAATCTTCAATTGTTTGACACAATTAGCTGTCTAATCAAACGTCCCCTTAAATGATTTATTCTCCAATTACTGCACGAAATCCTGTATGCATTAATTGGTAAATTCGAAGTCCTAAATTGTGAGGTGTAGCAGAAGTTTCATCTAGTTTCGTTAGAACTAACATAAAAAACCCAATTTGTATTTTCACTGTCCATCGTTGCCCGCAGTTTTAAGTTTGAATTCGATCCGTGCTTGAACGGACGATCAAAATTACAAATTCCAAATACTGCTCAATAATGAATTGTATGAAATTTTAAAGTTATTAATTGGAAGGGAAATGTTGAAGCTCATAGCAATTCTTTGATATGAAAATGTCCCTACAATATTGGTCACTGTTCCATTTTAAAACCATCCACAAAACGGTTTACTGAGCAAAGCGGAGCAAAAGGACCACACAGGATATACGCGCGATAAGAGGAATTTCAATCATTATTGAACCAAAACACAATAAGTGCATTTGTGCAACCATTTGTATGCAATCCATTGGAGTTGTGATAGTGAGAAGACGAAATCAAATGAGAATCACAGGATGTGATGCTTTATTCCTGATGCAGTTTCTCCCAACAAGCTCGCCTACCCACCGAAACCTGTCCCTCCGGCACCTAGAGGTCCTGTAATGTGATGTGGGGTTTTCAGCCCTCTTCTCCCCTTCCCACACCTACGTTTCATTTTTCACCCATACACACCGAGGTGAAGATAAACACAAATTGCTATTTGCATTATTCATTTTAATAGGATTCCAACCAACTGCTGCAATGCCTACACTCTCCATTGCTCCTCAACCTCTTCTCATCTTTTTCCCGCTTTGCAAATACACATACGTCCACCGATCTGTAATAAGTGGCACAATGAGTGGGAGTGCGTCTGTGTACCGATTGAAGCGATGAACCATCACGTGCGTGCACTTCCGGTCGGCGGCTGCAGCACAGCGCACGATGACGACGGACAGGAATCAGGCATGCACTGGTCGCAGTCTCTCTCTCTCTCTCTCTCTCTCTCTCTCTCTCTCTCTCACACACACACACACACGGATGTAATGCAATTATCCTTGCCAGTTATTAAATGCAGTTAACAATGGGAAAGTAAATTACCCCACGAAATATTCAATCTCGCCCCGGATTATGTGTACTCCCACCTGGACCTGTGCCGACACCTTCGAGTGGCATCCTCCGCGATATGTTGCAGTTTGGTGTTTGTGCACCAAATGTGTTCGCGTGCTGACTATAGGACAGTTCCCGTTGAATGGGTGAGTTAAAAATAGCAACACGGAATAAGGGGCGCTAGACATTAAAAATAGCACTTAAATAAATATTGCTAAAAATTAAATGTTGCACATTTATTATTAAAACATGTTACGGTCTGGAAGAGAGAAAGAGAGAGACAGAGAGAGAGAGAGAAAGAGAGAGAGAGAGAGAGAGAGAGAGAGAGAAATAAAACAAACAAACAAACGAGACACGCTTGTTCACTTTCCATCTCAATCAGGGAGCCGGTTTAGCATTTCACGTACCACACACAAAGGGACAGAAAGCAAACAAAGGGGTAGAAAAAGGAAAGAAAAAAAAAGCGGCACTCACACGACCCACTTGTCCCCTTTTGGTTGGCATGATAATTCCACACATTTCCATAAATATATCTCGTTTTATGCACATTCTATCACAACCAACCGAGCACCGGCGTCCATTCTTGCCATTCTTGGCGAAGCCGTAAAAACATGTTTCCTGCTCCATGCTGCAGCAAAAGTGGATCCATTTAAAAACTTCTCGTGTAGTTTCAGACAGGTTTACCTCGGTCGAATGCAAATAGCTCGGATCGCGGTTCCTTTCGCGCCACTTTTGCGAGTTCCATTGACGCCATCATTCCGATCGCTAGCCACGAGTGTGTGTGTGGTTGCATCTGTGTGGTTGGGAGAGTAAAATGTGTTAAGATTTTTACGATCAACCTTAAGGCGTTGATCGACCATAGAACCGGTACCGGGTGGAAAACAAACAAGAAAGGCACCGATTGTGAAAAGACACACACACTGCGCAACACGAGAAGGTCGCAACCCACAAATGGTGCACTTTACACTGAAGATTGCAGCACACTCGAGAAACACTCGTTCCTTTATTGCTGAACTTTTGTTTTTACCTTTTCTTTTTTGTAAAAACAAAACGAAAATTTGCTTCCCTCTTGTTCCCTGTGCGAAGAAGGTTTACGGTGTAGCACTTCGATCGAATCAATGTCACTTCAACGTGGAAAATATATTCAAGTCGATTTGCGTCTACCTTCCGCCTTATTCAAGAAAGCATCTTCGTTTTGCTCGCATGAAGTCTCGCCATGATGAATGATTCATAGCAAAAAGAAAGAACTCGTGCACAATAAAGTCTTCCCCAGCAGCCTCACCCGGGTGGGGTGGGGGATCCCGATGGGAACGATAATAATTCTCAATTACTCTCCCGGTTTGCTGATGAATTCGTCACAATCATAATGCAAACACACTCCGCACACACCACGGGTTTGCAGGGCTGGAAATAAGTACGGAACGGAAGTGAAGACTTCCGACTTTTCCGATTCCTCTCCTTTTTCCAGAAAACCCGGGGACTCGCTGGTAAAGCGACCGGCGACCCCATTTCCCTGTGGCGTAATTAAGACCGGCTTTTCCTTTCGCCATCGCGAGCGAGTGGCGTGTGCGAGTGAATGAAGCGGAAAGGAAAGTTCAACATGCGATAAAATGAATAATTCAAACATCGCCCAAAGGTGAGGAGCGCCCCGGCGGAGAAGCAGCCCTCAGCCGATCATCTTTGTCGGGGCAGATCGAACGCGGCAGATGAAAATGCTATCAAATTCACTGTGGCTCTCAACTCCCCCCTCTTCCGAGCAGGGGGTGGTAAACAGTGAAAACTTAATAAAATTTTAATGGGAAAATAAATTCATTCCCAACGGTCTGTTCATTTGGTGGTGGCCGCTTGCTGGCGCTTCCGTCCCATCCTTTCCCGCCCGATGGCTTTTCTTGAGCGCTACCTGCGTTTCCCTGTAAGCTCAACACGTTTTGTAGATTCGATTTGTTTTATTTGTGCCTATGTGTGTGTGAGTGTGCCTTCGGGAATGGGAATTGATTTTCCTCCGAAGCTGAAAAACGCCACGGCACGTCATCGAATGATTCGCGCGTAACGAACCTTAATTCAAACGCAACTGGAGTTGTATTCTTCAAAAAGGGCCAACACAGTGTGTGTGCGTGTGGAAAGGAAGCTGCTCAACAAATACCCTGACGAAACATTGTACGTGCAAAGGTGCGGTTCGGTTGTACGTGGACGCCTTAAAACGCGACTCATTGCTACGCGTACGTGAAAAACTGGGCTCTCAACATATTGGACAGTTATTTCACTTTCACGCACCTCCAAAGTCTTGCTTCGCGTTTCTTTTCTTCTGACTCGTTGCGTGCGTTCTTATTACATTCGTGTTGGACACGTTCGGTGCAGAATTTTCTACGCACATTTTTCCGCACGGAAAAGAACAATCCACACAAAACCATTCCTCCTCGGCAAGATCGCCGCACAGCGTCCACACAGATGAAGACGTGCGCTTGATTGCGGACGGTTGGGGTAGAACGTGAGCTGGCACCAGCAAAAGGAGACATTAGTATGGCGGGAGTGTTGAAAAGGTTGGTCTCCTAACGCCCAAAACAACACACACACACACACGCATTGGGTAAGGGAAGAGGCCGGCGTAGATACGTGTTGGGAGTTAATTTCTTGTTGGCACCTCGCCGCTCAGAACGATGGTCCTTCGAACCGGATTCGCAGCCATTACGGCTGGGTGCTGGGGGAGCTTACTATCGTGAGGGCGGAGCGAAATCATCGCGCTTGCCATATTGTTTACACTCATGAATCCTTACATCAAAAGCACACGGTGTTTGGGTGTGCAGTGGGAAGACAGGGTGGTGGCGAGCAGGGGGAAAACATAAACACCAGCTCGCGTAACAGATGGTACACGCACGCAGGCGAAGGGTTTTGCGGCACCAGAATGAAGTCTCTCCCGATCCGGGTGAGGGGGCACGAGGCCGTACGTGAACGGCAAGCATTAATATTGGCCCACCTTCGCGCTGATGCTGCTTCCGAATTTTCACCCAACCTACCTACCTACACTTGTAATGCCAAGCTGCGTACGATTAGACAGCTTTCACGCGTACCCAAACGCACGTGCGAGGGATGTAGACGGGCGACGACTAGACTTTAGGGAGAGAAAATAGCAAAAAATAACTCCCCGAAAGCCTTCTTCAGTTGGATATTGCATCGATCTCAGGGCCGCCAGCGTTTTCGCCAGTGCTAATTAGAAGGAGCCTACAAAATTAATTTCATGTCCACCTCCGACCACCCTTCCTACTCCTCGATTATCCTTTGCCGGTATCGTTGTGATACATCGATCCATCCGCACAGCAAGTGTGTGATTTTACCACACAGACACTCAGACGACAGGATTGATTTCTTCCCGGTACATTCACGCCACTAAGCAGCTTTAGTAAGCGCCGGAGCAGGACTTTTTAAGGACGTCTACGACGAGATTGCTACCGGGTTACACTATTCAGCAGCAACTAACAGCAGCGCAGCCATTTATACTTTTCGCGCATGAGTCACCTACCTGTAAATAGACAAGGAGAAGGCACATAGTTAGCGGTGTGATTAGCAATGCAAATTAGTAACTCGTCGGCTAGGAAATGAATAGGCATGATGAATAGCTGTGCGTATATGTGTGTGAGTGTGTGCTGTTCACGGTTGTTAGCGTGCGTGAAGAAGCCAATTAATTGATAGCTAATACGCCGCTCAAACATAGCGATTCCTTTGGTGGCAATAATATTAACGCTACTTTGCATTTGCCTCCAGAGCAGATCGCTAGTTTTGCTCGAATTATACGCTCCCAGGCGAGAGGAAAATGAAGCCTGGCGAGAAAATGTCCCGTTGGGGAAAGAAGCCGTAGAAACCCGTGTGGACTTGTTGGGCGTGAAAGGATTTTGTGCTTTAATCTTGCTGTTGCTTGTAAATTGCAAGCAAACTTTATCCTTACTTACAACTTCAGCGTGAAACCATGAAACATTCTGTAAGAAAGACGGCTTTTGCTGAAGTTTGTCATTGTTAAACTAAACAAAATAATCCCTCAAACAATTGCTCGCTACCTGAATGTAGACCACGTATTGCTTTCGCGTTATTATCCGATTTTTGTTTTTTTAATGCGTCTTAGATGTCTTGAGTGAGAAATGGGACTCTTTTTAAACCTATTTGCTCATTGATTCTTTTTAATTTTGATGTTTTATTTTTGTTAAAAAAAAATCTCGTTGAAGTTATGCAAATCGTGTCTGTTTGGTTTTGTTTTATGCATAATGTGCTGCCTTTTCTTCCGGCAGTTTATCGGGAGAAAAGATAAACGAAACGAAACGAAAAACAAAAATCCAAACACTTTATCTACATTAGTCATTGCATTTATAATTACGAAGCCGGGAGCGATGCAGAAAAATGCATTTACTGGAATTGGAATAAAAAAATAAAACTCAAAGCTTCAAACATAGATTACCATTCTGATGGAGCTCTGCTGAGTCTTGTGCATTTTTATTTACCTCTATTTAATTCAGACACCTAGAGCGACTTTTATAGCA
This sequence comes from Anopheles arabiensis, assembly GCF_016920715.1. Taxonomy (NCBI): domain Eukaryota; kingdom Metazoa; phylum Arthropoda; class Insecta; order Diptera; family Culicidae; genus Anopheles; species Anopheles arabiensis. The sequence goes on along the minus strand of NC_053517.1, from coordinate 84,326,436 downwards.
TGCAACGAAAAACAAAAAATCTTGCCCAGTACGCTCCAGAGTGGACTAAAATAAATCAGCCTTTAAATTGCTCCATAAAGAAAACGGAATTACCCAGCCGAAAAAAAAGGGAAGACAAACCAACAGCAGTACCTTCTAACTAAGTGACAAGCAATTTACCGCTTGCTAGAATGAAGGTCTCTTGCCACAGTTTGCTGTTATTTGAGTTTTTCATAATGTATTCTAATCTGGCAGAGTTTGTGGCTCGGCCGGTTGAGTGTGTGTTGAACAGAAACTACCCACACTCACACACACAGCCAGCCGTAAAATCCTTCCATTTCAAACTACGAAAATTGGCAGAATGGCCATCATTGCCAATCGCTTCGTCACGGCGGTCATCATCACTGATTCTCTTTGTGTCCGTGTGCTGCAAACGTCGTCAAGATCACTGCAACGCACCGAGAGGTACACGGTACGGTTTCGACACCGGTATGCAAATTGTCAACAAGCGGCCCCGCGAGCGCGTACGGCGGTAACCCGAGGACGAGGAGTTTGTCGTTATTTTACGCTTTTCCGGTTTTCGCGACCAAACACTCGAGCGCGGGCTAGAATGAGGGAGCGCAACTAGAAGGCTCACAAGATGCATCATTTGCATCATGGCTGCCGCTTTGAAGCGCCGCCGTACCAGCACACGCCTGACAGTCCGCCCGCCGCACGACATAGCAGTCGTTTGCGGACGACGGGACGAACCTGCGCGTCTTCTCGAAAAATGGAACACCACACCGAGCGCGTACGGAGCCGGCCGTTTGGCATGCTGAATGAGCTGTGGCTGATGTTGATTAACATAATAATAAAAAATGATGTGCACTCCAGCACTCGGCGTGTCCCGCGCCGAAGTATAAGGGGGGATTGCAGCAGGACGACATCATCGTTTGGGTCGTCGGGGTCGCCTGTCCATCCCAAAACGGAGGTATCGATGGTTTGATGAACTGTGCGAGAGGAGCGAGCGCTTGGCTCTTTTGCAACGAACCAATTTAAACAAAACACAAACCTCGCACAGCTTCGGAAAACAACCATCGTGCTGAGGCGCTTAGGGCGCGTGCATTGGCAGCAGGAACACAAAGAACACCGCATTTCTGTGCATTATGTTATTTTTGATCGAAAACTCACTCCTTGCCGGGAGCCTCCAGGCCATGCTTACCGTGCAGTGCGCTACTAACCGGCGTTCGAAACCGACCGCACAATGACAAACTCGCGCTGCCCCTGTTCGTCAGCTGCCTCTCTCTCTCTCTCTCTCTGAATACATGCAGGAAAAACAGTATAAAAAAACAACCACTCCTTGACGGAATGGGTCGGAAGTTGGCGAAAACCTCGAAGGAAGAAGTGAAACATTTTGCACAGAGTGCATACATCACAATGAGCGCTGCCGCTAGATGAACATTGGAGTTTGGAGTCTTTGGCCACACACACACACCCAGACATACACATACACTTGCTACGAAACTCACATGCAGTTATGCTTCAATAGACTGCAATCAAAATACCAAGGACCGGAGAAGTACTCCATTGTTGTGTCAGTCGTCTCCCCCGTGCCGGCTGATTTCGAAGGGGACGCCAGAAAGACGACTGTGGGGAAAGCAAGTTGTTTTTATTCAAATCGAGCAGGGCAGGGCCGCACGTTATTCCAACCGGCGGAACGACGGAACCCACCGGCGACCAGCGGGCTGGGATGAAGGAAGCCCACAAACCCGTTACCCCGTTGTCGGTTTTGTTATCTTGAAGAATTAGATAAAATATGCACAAACTGGGAAATTGAAAGGATGTATTGAACGAGTGCCGTATGAAAGGTTTTTCAGATAAATGAAGAAACTCCCACTCACCCAACGGGAAGGACTCGCAAGGAAGTCGTGTGTTCGAGGCCTTGTGCCTGTCGATCGTACTCTGACACACTCGAGACGTGTCTGCATATGGGTGACGGGTTTTCCGAGAGTTTCCAGGGTTTTACACCGCCTCAATCACAACGCACTCGAAGGATGTGGAAGTCTCGTTGCTTTTTGAATGTATCCAACTCTTCCCCGGTTAGCTGTCGACCAGCCATCCTGTTGCAAGGACACAGCCAACCAACCTCCAAACCCCTTAAGGACACAAACTGCGCCGACTGCGGTATTAATTCGATGGGAAAGGTCCCCCTAGAGGACACTGTAACTGTCTACAGAAGTAGGTAAGGAAGAAGCGGATGGGGTTCTCTTATCGGAACGCCATTACTGGACTTTCCTGCCAATCCTCGGCTGGGGACAACCGTTGGATGTAGAATTATTTCCATCACTGCTGGGCAGGACGGGTCGGGTCGGATAGGAATGTAGCAGCAGGTGCCGGTACAGAGCACACACATGTACGTGCACCAGACAGGCAACGACAGGCAGTGGGGAAAGTATCTTGTAAAATAATGTTCCCCAATGACTGACTGGTCCGTCCGCTTCGTCGTGTGATGGCTGCTGCAATCTCCTTTGCACACATGCCGGCAGACACACACTCACGGTTACAAAGTAAATAGGGTCAATGTTTTGGAGCGAGCGCGCGCCTATGACATCGACCATTATGATTAAGATCTCCTCCGGTCGTACGGTCGGGCGCGTGGCACGAATAGTCTCGGCATATCTCCAATGGCACAACAATGGCATATTTGAAATGTTTTCTACCAACCTGCCTGCCATGCCTACCCGGGGCGTTATGGACGATGATTTTTACGACAGACGAGCCCTGTGTGTCACTTTGCCCTGTGTGCTTCAATCACGTTCTACCCACGCTGACTGAGTCTGAGTCACTCTCTGTCTGCTGGCTTGTCAAGTTTGCGCTCTCCCCAAAATAAAAGACGAACTGCCCCACCACCTTCTTGCCCTGAGTATGTGTAACGAGCGATTGTTTTATGAGATTGGTAAGAGACTCTATTGCTACATTGAAGCGAACACATGAAACCAGTGTTTGTAGCTGCCCGCTAATGAAACGCCGAGGTCAACCGAAGTCATCCTGAAGTCAATTGATAATATGCGCAGGAACCTTCGAAAAAAAAGGTGACTCACGGCGTTAACGCTCAAGAGTCATTGTGTCTAGAGCTGACGAAAAGCAAAACAAAAACCTTTAATCGATGACATCATAGGTCACCCATCGTGGGGAGTGATGAGAGAGAGAGAGAGAGAGAGAGAGAGAGAGAGAGAGAGAGAGAGAGAAATTGTAATATGCACACGATGTGTGCTACAGACTTTACGACTTCCAATAGTTTCGTAGTCTTCACCGACCGAAGTCGTAAGGTTAAGTGAGGCTAGCGATCCGTCTTTTTCTCCCTCTCTCCCTCTATGTGTGTGTGTTGTAATCAGTTGCTCCTAAAGTAAATATGGTATGCGAAGGCAACTTTTAATTCATCACAAAACCAGCCAACTCTAACATGGTGGTTCCGCCGTCCAGTGTCAGCGTCAGCATCACAGTGGGAAGGCTTCCGTGCATGTGAAATGCCCCTGTCTGGCAGATCATACGACGGGAGTGGAACAATAAATTATCTTCAACGTTCAAATACATTAGTGCAGCTGGTGAGCAAACAACTGGAGCTGCCTCCGCTACTGCTGCTGCTGATGGGCAGGATGGATCCTGCAGCTTCTGGAGGAGCAGTAAAAAAGGAAACAAAAATGTTGGAGCACTCGCTCCGATGAAACCGTTGTCGACGATGGCAAAGGTTATTAAGAATAAGTGATTCCCAGGGCTTAGCCTTGTTGTGTGCATCGGGATGTGCACAAAAAGTGAAAACATGTCGTCGTCGTCGTCGGCGGCGGCGCTCGCAGAAGGAACGTCTTCAGAGCACCGAGAGCACCCAACAGTGCGGTACGTACGGTAGCGCACACCGGGTGCAGACCGGGTGCCAATTGTTTGGTACGAATGGTAATCGTTCCGAGCGATGGAAAGGAAGAAGAAAAGTCAAGAAGCTGCACTCCGAGCTGAACAAGCGAGCAAGTTGTATTAGACGGGAAGAGAACTTGCACTCTATGCGAGAATTGCTTGGGCAGCAATGGTGGAGCGCAGCGAAACCCAACACCACACCCAAGCCACACAGGTCCACTTTTACTTTCCATCCGCCTGCACAGCATCACAGCAATGCTGCGGTTGTTCGCCTTCAATTGATAACAATTGCAGAACTCACTCTCTCTCTCTCTCTGTCGCTATCTCCCGCTCGCAGTGAATGAACTTGCCTTCGGTTGGGTTTTGGGTGCTGCTGCCAGTTCCGCAGTAAGCATACAGCGGACCTGGCAATAGAAGGTTCAAGTTTTTGTACACACACAAACTCCCACACATATGCACTCCCATGCAAACATTCCAATGGAAGGTGTGTAGAGGTTGCAATTGCATCCACGTTTTGCAAAACCGCTAACTACAGACAGACAGAGACCCACCGGCAGTCTGAGTACCGGGTAAAGTTTTCGCGTACCTCTTTTATCACACTTGAAAGCTATAATTCTAAACTTTTGCAAAAGCTAAGGCTGAAGCGGCTCTTGGGAAGAAAGGGGGCAAACTTTTGCCACATGCGTTTTGAGAGCGGCCCTTTAATGAGATTGTTGAGGTTAAAGCAGGCTTGAAGCAGCATGAAAGTGGAAGCCGCCTCGGTGTTTGAGGAATTGATTTACTGTACAAGTTTTGTGACGAGCCGACAGTTATATGGTTTGACTGGCGAAGGGCGCTTGGAAGCTGTTGAACTGTGCGAAATTGATGGGCTGTGCTGGCAGTAGTTTGTGACAATTATAGGCTAGTGAGAATGCATTCATAGTTGATATTATTAGAAAAAAGATGCATGTAACAACATGCAGTAGAGACAGCCCATTTTTTTCAACGATTTGGGGGCAAAACGTACGCCAACGTTTTATAATGGCTTTAAATTTTCTGTTAGGAAATATTTTGATATCCAATGCAAACCTTTATTGTGTTTAAAATGAAAAAGATCCTTATTCAGCTAAACTGTAAATAATACCTAGCGTACTCGTCTATATGACCTTTGACTTATGAAAGCTGAATGAAAACGCGGCCAGACAACAGATTCTATTTAAACTAATTTCTTGTGAAAAAAATGAAAGAATTACTTCAACATTTGCATTTTCAGAAATAGCATTTAAATATTTTCCATGAATTAACACAAAAAGTACAGAACACTAGTGAAATAAAATCTATTCTTGGCAACTTTGTAACAGTTAACAAGATATCTGTTAGAAATATCTCAATAAATGAATATTTATTAGCTCATCCTTCTCAAGAACTGAAGAATTTTCAAAGTGAAGCATGGGTATAGCTTAAAATGGAATATTTTTTCATTAGTTTTCATTACACTTCTTTATCATCAAAAAACTTAAATTTCAAACCAATATTTAGGGCATCTCTAAACAACAATTCTCAGTTATTACTCGACTAACTGAAAGCAATACTAAACAATTTCCTAGATTCCCTAATTCCATAGCTCGAACCAAAGGCCAGCCAAGGTTCCGTAGTCCATCAGGCCTGATGGAGTATGAAAGACGACCAAGCAGCTCGCGACACAACAACTAATAGTTGACAAGCATCCCGCCAACCAGAAACATCGTCTCAGCAGAAGCGCCGCATTGCTCGTCTCCGTTTCGGTTTGCATCAATAAACACACCCGGCCACCTTCAGCCAGCTTCAATTATGTTACGCTCGCCTCTTTCGACCGATTAGCGCCTATTGGCGTAATCGTGGTAGCCAACCATCAAACACCGCGCGGCAGATACTCTCCCCATCTACCCAGCGCAACAACAGAAGACGCCGAGAGGACGACGGCCGTTAGGAATTCAACTAATTAAAGTTTCGCTTGGCACTTCTGGCGCACCCAGAAATAATACAACCATTAACTCAATTTAAATTGAGCACAATTAATCCCTCGCCTTTCCTTTCCACCGGAGAAAACATGCTGTAAGCTGCCGCTTGGAGATAAACATCCTTACCAAGGTTTGCTGGGTACGTTCGCCGGAGGTCAAACGGCTCGCTGTCACTGAGGAGAGGGCGGAGAGCAAACACTAATGCCACGGACGGAACGAATTTTTGGTGCGTCTTTTCACCCGGTTTTAATTACCAATTATCAGCACCGTACTGTAATTTACTGGGGAAATGGCTGCCCACCCTACAAAGAGACCCACTCGTTCGGTGGAAAATGAAATTCAAAATACAGGCAACATTGCGACAATGCTCATAAACAAGAATAAAAAAAAACAGCTGCATGTTTTGGTGGAACAAAAAGCATAAAAAAGGCCTTTGCCGCTCTGGTACACCACTTTACACCGTGGCGGTACAATCGTCTTTGAGACGTTGGTGGGATTGGGTGCACGGTTGACCCAATTACTTCGTACGCCAAATCTCCATGTATGATTCATCCGGAGCGGGCGAAAATCTTGAATGAATGAAGCAACTGCACCGTTGTGGGTCTTGCTGTCTTGCTGACGATCCAATTGAACCGATCAATTGAGCAACGAGTCACGATTGCACGCCACACGCGCTGAGTTGCATCGCACTTGTTGTGCAGGATAGTACCCGCTTTATGAATGGAGTACCTTCATGCTAGGGCTCGGGTCGCCGGACCAGAGCTATTAATAAACTCAATTACCCGTCGTAGATGATGATGATCATCATGATGGTGGGTGTGGGAAGGCAACGGAAAGAAAAACACATAAAACATCCACATCATCATGCATCTTTCCCCGACCACAGACGACCCGATACACCGACTAGTGCGGGTTCAATAGGTAAAGAGCAGTGTGGACGACAGACGTGCCGGTGATAGTCGTCCCGATGAGTCGTCGAAAAGGCGTTCGGGAATTCACCTCAACACCATTATCATCATCACCATTATGAAAGTGGGATGGAGTTGAGGGTTTGCATCATTGCATTTCCGGTCCGCTCGGTGGGATTTATTATAAGGGTGCAACAGCTTCGGCCAAAGTTGGCAGTTGGCCCATTTTTCGTTCATACAATCACCTGAAGTTCAATCAAACTCTGCCAACGAGCGTTGTGGTATCGACGTTTTAAGGTGCGATTTATGCTTCTCCATCCGGATGGAAAACGGACTGTTGCATCCCACCTCACCGTAACCTCATTCTAATATCCATTTTGTTATGACAGCAAACTGACAGCTACAGTGACAGCTAGGCAAGGATAATGACAAGACTGAGCAGCGCTTAGACTACTACACCCTTTCCACCCTTTGAAAGCGTTAATAAACACTTGTTGTTGATAAATTAGATCGATCGTGTAAATGATTTTCGCTGTGAAAGTGTTCAACGCATCTGAATTTGATGCTTTCACACAAACCACTCTCGGAGCATCACACTGCACCGATAAGCGTTTTGCTCACCAAGCGCCATTCGAGACCAATTAGCATAGATCATATCATTAACATTCCTTTGCATCGCTTTGCCCTAGCGGGGATCGTTTACCAATGCATGTGTAGCACCCATATTGGGTTCTCCGACCGCAATACACAAACCGCGTTAATACTCATTTCATTCACCGACTCACCTTACAACCGCACCGCAGCGCCAGAAAGCATTCGTGCAGCGTTCGTGTTTTATTGTGGCACTGGCGCTTTTGTGTCGCCCCGTCCCGCGGCGGATTCTCATTCTTTCGCATAATGCAATTTAATGCACCTTTTCACACACACACACACGCGCGCACTCAATGCAGGTGCTTGCACACGCGCTTGCATTGATTTGATTTTAGGTTCGTTGTTGACTGAGTTTTTTTGTCCTCCTCTCTGATTCAATCCTGGGCCGTTTGCAATGTTGCAAGTGCTCCAACAGTGCGCACAGCACATTCCATTCACCAATCGACGCCATTTGCAGCACACAATTATGCACCACCGGGTCCGTTCCGTCCCGAATGTGTGGCACCCGACCGGGCTGCTCATAACTTAATTGCCCGTTGGTCGCTAGCGCAAAACCACGCGCAGAAAAGCGAGCAGCAGCAGCGGCGCACACTAAGGAATGCTGCCGCTGGAGGTCACTGGAGTCACTAACCGATTATGGTGGCTAATGCTAATGCACCACCACCGCCAGCATCACCACAGTGATGTGAGAATTTGTAAATGATTATTTGATTATTATCGCTCGCTCTCGCTCTCTCTATCTCTCTCTCTTTCTCGTGGCCCAGAGAGACACACAAAACATACACAATCATGTGCCATGCGATTGCATGACGGTTGCATTTCAAAATACATTTATTCATGATCGTGTCATTAAATCATATTTAATGCTGTCTCGAGTGTGCTGCGACCTGCACACCTCCCAGTTGACACATCCACCATGGTGCACTCTGTACCAATTTAACCCCATAACACACACACACACATACAGTCCCGTTCCACTTACTCCGGTCTCCGGTGATCAACCATGGCGAGACACCGCCATTTGGAATCCTTCCTTCCTCCTGCCCAAACCGTCACAGCAATTGATGAACGGAGTGCAGCAACAATACACACACACATACACACACACACAGCAAGCCACACTCAAACGGGCCTCCGATGCTGTATCGCTATTCGATTGGAGTGCAAATTGTTTTTCCATTCCCTTTTTTACTGTACGACCCCTTTTCGAAATCGAAACGAATCGAAAGGCTCTCGGAAATCGATTACAAAAAACAAAAATTGTGACATCACACTGATTCATGCACCGCTCTTGCAGTATGAAATAGAGATGAAACAACAGCGTACAAGACAAAAAAGAGCAATACTAGGGCACACACACATACACATTCCGACCGGTCATAGCATCACCGAGTTCTAATTGTCTGCCTTTCCAAGTCATCCATCGATTGGCAGATTGGCTTCGGTGACGCAAGACGAACGCTACATGAACGTCCGCTAGTGGCCATGTGGCCTCTGCTTCAAAGCCAGCCATGCAACGGGACAGACATCTCAGTCAAACAGAGATTCGGTTCCATTCATTCGGCAAAGTCGGTGTGCCGTGTCAAGAACCGACCCGGATTGATGGGACCGGACATCCGAGATGACGGACGGGAACCGTTCCTTCGGCGAGAGTGTCCGTAGAGCACTCGGCCGGGGCTTGCTTTTCCGAATGAATTATTGCTTTAATGAAGCCTTTATCTGATTACCGAAGTGGAGCGTGTAAAAAGCGTGTTGGCCGCCCCTCCGCCGCGTTGCCAGATGCCTCCTAGAACCGTTTCGCCGTTCGACAGTCGGTACCCACGGTAAGATGATATATAGATTCGTGCTCAGGTTTGGATCGCTTTTTCGGGGCAGGAAGAGATGAAGTTTGCTCCCTCCCGAAGTACACGAACCGGGCTCCCAAGAAGGAGGCTCATTAATTATTGCCAGTATCCCGTATCCCAGGGTGCGATCTATCGACACAAGTTCGCTTCGGACGCTTTATGCAGAGAGAGAGAAAGAGATAGAGAGACAGTGCGAGTTAGAGCGGAGCGAGATATGAGAGGAGCTTTATGCACACATTTATCAGTCGAATAGCGTCAGTGGGAGTGGGAAGAATTTTCATCTTCCAAAATTACAGCCAAGAGGGTTCTGCGTTGCCTCCTTCCGTCCCGGGAGTCCGGTTTGTGCGGAGTAAACCGACCTTAAACCGACCCGTTAAACGACCTTAGCCCGGCTCGGGGCTCGACTGCATACGCTTCACCCGGCAATAGCCGTATCGGACAGCGCACCCGAAATTAATACAATTAATAGTTAATTTATTGACCGTAAGCCACAATACTGCCAATTACGCCCCTTCGGCGTTTTCGCCATCTTTCCCTCCAACAGAGATCCAAGCCAAGCCTGCCAGCATGCCAGACGAACCGCAGAAACTATAAAATAATGCTGAAATGGTTGGTTGGGCTCCCGTTACGCCACAGCACACGCCACATATGTCGGTGTCCTTTCAGTGCGGGGTGACGAGAGTCGACTACTACACGCGCCAATATTCACAACATTCCACAACGTAACTATCGCATGCAAAGATCAGCTGGATCAACCGATTTCCACAGTGCGTGCCTGAGCCCATTGCCCAAGATTTTCCTCCGGCTGCGCGTTATCTCATTTCGCTAATGGTTCCGCTAATAGGAAAACATTTGTTCCAGCGCTCGCCGTTCATTGTGACGTGGGCGCTTTGTGTGTGAGGAAATCTGGTCGTTCCAGGGAAAAAGATGGTTCTAAATGGTAGAGAGAAAGGATCTCGTGCTCTCCTTCTCACTGTCTGTCTGTGGTTTCTCACTCCCCACACATTCCTGGGGAGCTACAGTTTTAAACATCACACACGCACACGGCAAGAAACGACCTCCCATTTTCCCGTTGGCGAGCAATGAAATCCGTATCCTTATGGCTTACAAGATAATTTCAATCAGTTAAGCACTAATGAAAATGCGTGTCAAATGTGCGGTTGCGTCGTCGAGCGCGAAGTTCAGTCGGTCGCGGCAAGTCTTGGGCCCGAGGACGCGAGATGCCGTCCACGAGACACACGTCGTGCGTACATTCTACATTCTACGCCCTGTAAAATTGGCTCCCCATTGTGGAGCGAGAACGCAACAATGTGAAACATAATTTGCTTCCGTTGAGCCGGGAATTCCGCCGCTTGACGTTCCTTCCTTGGGAAATGTAATATTAATAGAGCCAATGATTGCCCGCTGATTTCCCGGCAGACGGCAATACCAGGAGGCCACCGTTGTTCTAGTTGGGTGGTTTAAAACTACACGCAAATCTAATTTCCGAGGCTGCCCGTGTGTATGTGTGTGTCTTAAGGCAATCGCTTCAATCATAATTAAGGCACCAGCTAAGAAAGAGCGCACGAAGTCACTCGCACCAAGGGGTCACAAGCCAAAGGTGCAATAGTAGTGTCTGATGATTCGACTTTCCCTTCCAGGGCAAGCACAAATGGTTTCGGTTGTAATGTGATTCCCGGTATGATAGGTCGGCTAGAAAACGATGGTGAGTCGCTTTTGTGAATGGAACGAAGCAGAGAAAAAAAAAGCCAACCAAAGAGTTCCAACAGCACCCCATGCGGGCGATAACTCGCGCCCGGAGTTTATTCGAAGTTCCTGTGAACCGGCACGGGTTATCGAAGGGGACGGAGTGTTAATTATCTGTAATGCCCATCTGGACAGTTGATGTACGCGCTCCGGGCTTTACGCGGGTGCGGGTCCATACCATCGGGTGGCGCGATCGAGAGGTCAAAAGGTTGATTGGTTGTAAATGAACCGGGATCATGGAACGGTGGAAGGAGGATTGTATGATACGCAATCGGGACCAGCGGGTGTTTGTGCCCTTTTGATCTGTCAGTTGGTGATAATTTAGGGCTCGGTAAGTATTTGGGGTAAAAAGAGACGTTTTCTGTACATTACATTGACTTACCACAATGGGTTTGACGCTAAAAGTTGATTTAGAGATTTGTTAGAAATTGTAGTTTTGTGATCTGTTTTGAAATGATTACATATTAGGCATTAATAATCACAATTTGCGTATTGAGTTTTGCAATCGATGATGTCTTTAAATTATAGAATCTAACATTAAATATTCGTACATCAGCTATTTGTGTTTAAAAAGAGGAGATGAAACTACTAACATTGAGCTCTTTTCCCTTTCACGATCGTTGGCTCAAATTTCAGCCTGTCAGCTGTTTGCATTGAAGGATGACGTTTGCTCGAAATTGTTGTTCCATATCTGATATATATCCATATCGATTAGTACTCGGTACGCCTGAAACTGTGGATTAATGTGTGATAAAGTGTGCTGAAAGCGCCAAAATTTGTTGTGTTCGTAAATTTTACTTTCTTCTATCGATGGACGATGCCGTCGATTCATGGTTTTGATGATTTTTGATAAAAAACTAAAGCTAATAAATTAACGCATGACTTACTATAACGATAAAACTCATCATTTCCGAGCGAATCTAGAAGAAAGCAACGATACAGTCGCATCACAGTTGATTTTAAAGGGCTCTTTCTAAATTCCCTTAAACTGGAGCAATTTAAGGGAAGTTTAAGGAACTTTGCTCGAGTTCCCGGTTATTCGTGCTCGAAAATGTCAATTGGGTTATATAGCAGTTTTAAGTTTAGTATAATAAACAGGTGAGGTTATCTTAAGGTGTAGCTATTTAAAAGGTTTTTGAAAAGGTTTAAAAGATTATAGTGCTTCTGCTGGGCGACATTGTGGGAGACATCGGTCAAACCCAGCACCCCTCAGGTGGTCTCATAGCCTGATTTTATAACCAAATTAGAATGTCACTTCTTGACAAGATGAGTGAAGACATTTGCTCAACAGGCTTTCTTGTAGCTTGAAAAATACACAAAACACTCTTAAAATCTTTATTCTATGCACTTAAACTTCCTCAAAAACGTGAAATGCTGCTAATTGGAAGCTATATCAAATCTGAACGACTTAACATCCATTTTTGTTTCGATACTTCTTTGATGAGGAACTCAATGTCTGCTATGTATGTGCTGCTATGAAAAAGTATCCTTCCTATGGAAATTCGCTTCACCTGTTCTGTCAAATAGAGCTTTTTTCAGAAATAAGTTGTCAAACTATATGTGACTAGACCACCTGGTCTACACACACATTGATTTTAGATTCCAGCACCTGATTTCTTTAATGTGCCTTGGGATAAATGAAAACGCCACCTTGTTTTGACATTTTTTTACTGTTTTTAAATTCTGATCGGAATGATACATTCTGGGCGAGTGTGCAAATAATTTGTATGTTTTTTTTTTTTCAAATATTTTTAGGCAATAATAATCAAAATTGAAAACCTTAGGCTCGATTGGCATGTTATATTGTTAAAGAGTGTTAAGATAATTTCAGCCAAAAAATAAATGATTAAATGTCTAAAACGGCTCTAACAATACCTTAACAAAAACTAGAAATGTTAAACTTCCCAATAAAAAAACATTCCTTTTGAAACAATGCAAAGAATCGAAATCTAAATAAATACCTATTGCTCATCACATAAGGAGCATAAGTTATCACCTCAATGAAGGTATCATTTTTTAATTGCAAAACATTACGCAACAAAAACAACTGAAGCCACACACACGCATCAACATTCTAGCGCTCGTTCCGCAAACGAATTTAAATATTTCTTCACCGGCAGACCACACAAAAGCATTCGCAAGCATTCGACACTCTAAAAGCGCCAGCGCGGAGGCTTTCTGGCGGAAAAGCTGCTTCGCTCGTGCCGGTTGGCTGGCTGACTCGTGTGTATCAGGACCGTCAATTTATAATCTCTAATTTGCCAACACTTCCACCATCCGGTCACACCCGGCTGCCGATGGGTCCCAGTCTCCTGGCTGGCACAGGCCATCGTCACCAATAACAGGCGGGCAAGGACGACAGTCGAGCCAATAAATACATTCGTTAACAAATTTCGCCTTCCCATCGTTCATCGTTCCCTCACTTCGCCCGCGTACAGCAGTAGTAGTAGGACACGCATCGAAAGTGTTGAATAATCCAGGCACACAAACTCACCGCCACAAACGGGACAACTTCGGCGCAACAACAGCACCGATATGTCGCTAGTGCTACAACGCACCCCAAAACCGAACCACCACTCCAGCACCAATATGCTATTAGCATACGCAACGACGCGAAAATTCACACGCCCCGAAGTGGATTCGCTTTCATCTCGACCACCACTCGGCCGGTGACGCATCACGAATCGTTCTATCGATCAGTGGGAAGCGCGGACGGCCCAGCATGACGATCAGCGGCACGTTGAAAAATGAATTGATGACATCGGTGACAGTCTTCCGCACGCTCCCGCCCTTCGGCCGTTCCACACCCTCACGCAGCATTATGTTTGGCGTTGATTGGAATGTCGCGTCATGGGATGGAATCGCAACCCAAAACGCAACCGCGTCGAGTCGTTCGCTTCCAGCGAGGTGGAATGAGCAAAGGTGACGCGGAAAAAAGACGACAAAGCAAAGCTTAATAACTAACGCAATAGCAGCCAAAACGATGGCAAATCTATGTGTTTGTGTGTGAGTGTGTTTGACGTTGAGTATAGCGGCTAAAAAAATCGCTGACTATTAAATTAGCATATAAATATTATTTCGACCTCGAAGCATAGCTCAACACATACGCATGGCACGCAGCAAAAAGAAATGCTAAGGAAGAGGCTTAGAAGATGGTGACACGAGAGAAGAAAAAAAAAACGCATAGAATATATGCAGGCTCGTAAAATTTCTTCCCTTGCCTGGTTTGACGCCTTCTTCCATGCTGCCACTGCCGGGACTGTGTGGTGAACTGTCAAAGCAAACTGTTTTGACGCATCGGAAACTGATTCCACCCTAGGCGTAAGAGCGAATTCGCGCCACCCGGAAGAAGCTCGTTTGCAAAAACAAGAAAAATCCAAGTTGCTTGCTCTTTAGCATACAATACATTATTTATGCATATTTGCCAAAACACACACACACGTACAAATACACATGTGGAGGCACTCATAAGTGTCACAAAAATGGTTAGGCTCGTACCAAGTGGCAGGAAGGAAGTGTGAAGAGAATCAAAAAATAAACTTAAAATTGGCAAGCAAAGAAGACGAGCGAAACAAAACAGGATAGTACCTTCCCCATAAGCCACCGGTGCAAATGAGATGAACAGCGACCAAAAAAAAAAAGTCTACACAAAAATGCGAAAAAAACAACAACACTGTCAACTGACTGAGAAGCTAGAAAGTGCTTTAAACAATCAAACGATCGGGGCATACCAAATTGAGCCGCGCAGGGCGGAAGGAGCGCGCGCGTTCTTTTTGCATTTGCATAATTTTCCTTTCATCTATGCTAATGCTTGAGCAGCGACACACGCGGCGCAGTTGTCACGCTGGCTGGTGTCGTTGGCCAGCGCGCTGACCGCTTCGAGAGTCTCAACGAGCCAGCCAAGCAGCAAAAACGAAACACAACGCACGGGCGGAGGTGTGCGGAGTTTAGCTGGCGTTAAAACATGCCGAAGAGATGCCAAAGCTTTCACGCCTTCTCAAGCATCTCTAATCATTGGCCGGGCTAATATATTCAAGCATTTGTTCTTATTTTGTGTGTTTGTGTGTGCTACCATACACTACAGGAGGGTGTTTTATAGTCGAGTCTAGGCTTTCACTTTCGTTCCCAGCATAGACTCAGAGCGTGGGTTCGTGAATGAATGAAACAGACTTGAGCATAATATAGGGGATTTTTAAAACCTTAATAAATTTTCAGTATGACACTGCAATGCATTCTAATCAACAAATTATGATATTTAAAATGGACAATAAGAAACTAGAAAACTATATTAAAAAAAATCTGGATACAATATTATAGTAAAAACCTTTGTAATTAATATGTTTAACCGGAGGTTCTAGGTAAATCGACCTATTTTGCATT
This sequence comes from Anopheles arabiensis, assembly GCF_016920715.1. NCBI lineage: Eukaryota > Metazoa > Arthropoda > Insecta > Diptera > Culicidae > Anopheles > Anopheles arabiensis. The sequence continues at coordinate 84,311,061 of NC_053517.1, read as the reverse complement.
ATTTTTTGACACTTTTCGATATGCAGCGAACCATTCTTGCTTTTTTATTATCGAAACATCATGATTTTACAAGGAGATTAGCAAGAGTTTAGACCGCATCACCGATCCACTGATAAAACTGACTAGAATCTGAACTTATTTTCATTCTTCTTATTAGATTTTGAGCAATTTTTTTTTTTTTCATTTAACCAATTTAGAATTTCTAAGTATTTTTTGTTTTTTTTTTTTTTTTGCAAGGAAATATAGTACCACCCTCCTGCGTTTAAATGACGAGGTTTAAAACACACTTTTTTGGCCAAAATGCAAAGAAAAAGATTCATAATAATTGGAAAAGAAAACAACGTAGCCAATCGTTCTTAAAATCGTCTTACGATGGGAGTCGTCAATAATCGTAATAATTGTGCATGCCGTAACAAAAGCAATGAACGATATCAAACGAATGCTCTATTTTAAGAACATTAAAAGTAATTTGTTTTGTGTCGATTGCACTTTGAACACCGTTTTGAACATTAGCTTCTTTCAACAACTTTCCCCTGTTCAGCTATATATTTGCTTTACAAGCTTTGCTAGCGGGGCCCACAGCAAACATGAGCCTAACAGCATCATGAAACCACCGTCCACCCTAAACCAGCACAATCACACATCGGTTTGGAAGGTAAACATTACATCAATGCACAGCTGACCATGCACTGATGAGCCTTCCGCCGCTTGAGTTTGGTTTGCCTGGGCCAATGGCGGTCAGCGCATCGATAAAACAACGCCCAACTCCCTGCGAGCATTCCGGCAAACCCCGTTTTCGTTCGGGGGTTTGATACACGTGCGAACGTACTTAATTATCTGCGTTGATTTGCACAATGTTTTGGGAGGGGCAGATACGCAAAAACAAAAAAGATCAACAACAAAATCTGACACACATTACCTCCCAACCCAAGATCGAGCCTGTTTATGTTGATTTTGTGACGATGAGGGTGCATCATGCAGTTTCGGTGCAGGGTTTGTTTTTACCCAGCAACAGTTTAAATTGCATCGGTGGGGGGGAGGTGTTTTCTTTTTCCCAATGCACCGTGTTTAATGATGTTTACCGAAGCTGCCTGTAACGTCGAATGCAAACATTACGAGGATGCCGCTGTTGGGTATTGATTTCACATCGATTAGTGTTGCGTGTGTGTGCGCTCGAGCAGTGAACCGTAGCATTGCTACCTAACATTGCCGTGATATTTAAGCTCATGACGATATGCGGGTGTATCGCATTGATTGATTTATTTTGAAAAATAGAAGAATTTAAGCAGAAACGATATTCTGCTACATACATATTCGGAGCACAAAACCACATACGGTCATCATCCTGAGGCGTTTCGCGCATTCGCAACAATAAACAAGCGGTGAAACTAGCTCACGACACAACTGATGAGGCAATAATTAAGCAATTGTGTGTTCTCGCTTCACCAACAAAAAAAGCCGAAGGACCAATCAACCCGAAGGCCCTTTTCAACTGTTGAGTGACATTAACCGATACCGAAGCTGAGCAGGAGGGGGCTAGTGGGATGTTGTTCTTTGACAAACAGATGCAACTGTTTGCTGCGGGGTCGTACCGTGCGTGTAAATATTTATAATTTATACACACTTCCGCTACTCGTTCGCGAAACGACAGCTAATTGTGCGTCTATTTTTGCCAACTAAGGAAGAATGCCGGTTTTGTTTTTTTTTTTTGTTGCGAAACGTTACCTTCTCTATAAGGTAAGCCATTATATGGGCTCTAGTTTTTCTTCTTTTTTACTGATCCATACTCCATTTTCTTGCATCGACATCAGACACACTCACAACCCCACACTTGGTGTTTCATTCTCGAGAAGATGTCAAAAGGCCTGCTAGCAGCATGATAAAGTAACAAATTGCATCGTTTTGTTGCGTTGCCCGTCACCCCCCTTTTGTTTCACTTTCCGTTGACTTTTGTGGTGCATTTTTTTAGCTTGCACTTTTGCACCACAATGTGTATGGGAGTGTTTTTTCTTTCTTTAATTTGTACCACACGTGTTGCAGCGGCCGCAGCAGCGAATGATTGATCCAAAGATGGGAAAATGATGACACCCTGCCGGCGGGCAGAACCCCCCGAGAGCATTTTGCTTTTGCCACTACGCTGTACGCGACATGAATGGTGAATGGGCACCCGCCCCCGTCACCCTTCGCCCACGCGATGCAATTGTGCATGCTCCGTCAAGTGCATTCCATTATCGTGTGCTGTACAGTGACGCCGCTGGCACAATTGGCCGCCGTTGTGGCTGAAAAAAAGAAGGCTTCTGGAGCTATTTTCAAAGCAGAATCATCAGCAGCAGCATCGGAAGAGAGAGAGGGAGAGAGAAAAAAGAAGGAAAATGTTCTTAAAACCCCTTCTCCATGGCACCCTCTCGGTGGCCAGCACAGTCACCAACTTGTTAGCCGACATTTCATTTGTCTCTTGTCAGCAGCAGTTCCTTCTTTCCATCTTTCCCCTCCCGATCCAACCCACCCAGCTGGTAGCCAATATTCACACACAGAAACAAAAACCTTAGGCTTCGTTACATATAGGCTTGCGTTCGTACGCTTCGGAAGCTATTTTGTACAATGTCAGTGCAAGTGACGCCAGCGTCAGTTCTCACACTCTTCCGTTAGAAGGCAGGGTTGCAAGGGTGGGTGGGTGGTGATGCTGGTAGTACGATGCAGCTTGGGTCGGCTGCGTTTTTGCCTGCTGTTTGTTGCAATCGCCAACCACTCGCCAAACACCACACAAACATGAATGACCTCGATATTACATTGCCGAGCGCGACGGGGCTGTAGCGAGGGCTGTTGCGGTGTGATGTATGACGCCTGCTTCGCTTTGCTCGAACAACACGTTCTCGAACGAAGCTTGCAAGGGGAGGAGAAGAGGGGACGGTCACACCGATACACACAACAGGCCATATATGCCCTCTGAGCCACTTGATGCACACACTGTCTCGGTCCCGAACGATGACCAATCGGTTAGATATGATCAAGGCAAGCAACAGTCGGTGCCGTTTTAACGTGTTTGAAACTGGTCGCCGGATGAGTTGTAGCTAGCGATGGGAAGGGAAGGCAGCAAGATCATCCCCAGTGTAAACACATTACGGCAATGGAATTGAAATAATGATGAAAAAGAAAAACAACCCAAGCTCCTGCAACCCAATATCGATTGTACGAGTGTGCAAATTCTGCTGCGTTATGTAACTGTTTGTAACGATGCCAGGATGTTACTCATTCTCGATCAATCGATAGTGATGAGGTTGTCATTGATGCGAGATCATTGAATTGAAGTGTGGCTGTAAATCGTGCCACTTTTAACGACTAATTATCATATCAGTTCTAATAGTAATAAAGTTCCACATTCTTTCTCTTGAATATTTAAATGATGCCTTTCGATTTGGTGCCGTGACCAGGATGATTGAAAGTAGTTTAAACATAGAATCATACGGGGCGCTAGCTCGTGTTAATGGGAATAATTTGTATGAAGTTTGCCGAATAAAAGTATATTCTGTTGGATAGTTTGAAGCAATATAAGAATCAAAATTGATTTACTAAGAAAAAAGATCAGAAATATAGATTCCTGAAAGAAGATAAGAAAGTAAGAACAAAAATAGCCCAAACTTCTCAATAATGATTAGCTAAAGTGAAAATTGTCCAAAGTTGCAATACAGCTTATGCCCCCTGAGCTGATAATACACTGCAGGAATCGCCAAACGGAACCATTACATTCCAACCTTCCAATAAATCGTGCATGCAACAGGGAACGACTGTATCCGTTCCTGCCTTTTTTTGTTTTTGCTAACACACATTCCCTCATTTCTCCATAACCAATGTTAACATCCTGTTGCTTTACTGTTTTCTTTATGCCATTTCTCTGAAAAAAAAACCTCCCCCGATTAGATTAAACCGGAACCATATCTGTTATTTTCTTCTATTTTTGCATTTACGTATGATACGCTGCAGCGACGTACGATATCGGAAACGCTTACAAAACCATTACGTCAGCCATCGGTCGGGAGGACCACATGGGCTAGCGGCTGATAGTGTGATTCTGGCTATCTGCTCGCTTCTACAAACGCCGTTGGCTCTCTGGGGACTATTCTGTCCTGCTCGATATCTCTCCCTCTCACTCGCATTCCCTCGCTCGCCAGTGGTTTGTTTTATTTTTATCAAACAAAACATGCAAAAAAGGCTTGCGTTATCGTGACTGCCAAATGGAACTCGGGGCAGCTCGGCGCAACATTCCAAAACGGACTTATGTATGGGGAGCTTACTCGATATGTGTGCAGTCTTATCGGAGCTTAGCTTCGAGGGATGGCAGACGCCGTACGGCACCCGTACGAAGCGGTTGAAGCTGTCCAACAAATTTAAAACAATAAAAATGCAGCAAATCATTCGATTCATCGGTGTCTTGTACCACCCTAGTGCAGGCAAATAGCTGCACACTGAGCTGCAGAAGGCGTTTTCTGGCGTCACAAAAGCGTGTGCAGTTGAGGACGGCATAAATACAGGAAGCTCAAAAGCAGTTCCAGCAGTGCCGTAAATAAAAACCAAAGTTGCTTACACTCAACATGCTTCAGACCAGCAAAAAGTAGATTCTGCACAAATTCTACCAGCCCCGACTAATGGAACATGAAACATGAATCCATTCTAAAGACATGCTGTGCAGACGACATGTGCATCTGCTGTCGAGCGGTTGAACGCGTCGGTTTAATTGGTCCGGTAAGAACTTAGAGCGGCAATGCGACTATGGAAGGAATGTGCATTAGTAGGTCAACATTCTGCTCAAAATTTCATGAATGATTTTCGCATTATTTCGACCACTCGCTGTACTTCCTCAACATTTATATAGCACATCATTAAATGCTTCCATATCTGCTCGATTGCTTTGTTTGAGCATCGTTAAGCTACTGCAAACAAGCGTATCTTGTATCGAGCGTATTCCAGCCTTATGCTGAACCACGGCCATGTTGTTTGTCAGCATTATCTATCTTCCATCTATCTTTCTGCCGACCACCATCACCATTTGTCACCACTTGGGAATCAAGCACGCTGTTTGCCGAACATGACTTCCAGATACTGCTGATTCGTTTGGCCTCTTCCCTAATTAGAGCCCCAGTCAGCCCCGTCCCAGCGGAGCGAATTGTTTGCGCGAACTTTAGCGGAGGGCAGAGGGCAGCTACAACAGCCGCAGAGCATCAAATCCCACACCACACAGGGGCATTTGGCATTCCTCATAAACTTCTCGCAGCAGCAGTAGCAGCAGCAGCACCACCACCATCTTGCCAAGGAAGGATGTGTTTGTGTGCATCTCAAGGACGAACGAACGGTAAATGGTAGCATGCGCGTAGTATGCGCACTTGCAAAACGTGATTCATTGGTTAGCTGGTGGTAGCGATGTGGTGGCCGCGACCAACTGCGCCATGCCGCGCATTCCACACCGCACCGATACGTGATGATTGCAGTTAAGCGCTCCGGAGCTTAAAATGGTTGCTCCGAGAGGTATGTGAGTGTATGTGTGTGTGTGTGCCAAGTGAGAGGAATGAGACAGAGCAGCAAGTAGCAGCAACAACAACAAAAAAACTAATCCACCATAGCAAACAAACATCGACATTCTCGCCAACCGAACCGGGTTGGCAAACCTGAAAACCCTCCGCTACGGAGTGCACTGTGTGCGCTCTGGTCGGGAAAAGAAACGGGTCGTTGCATACAACAAACGTGGGGTCATAAAGTCGCCGCCACACAGTCAGCACACACGGTGGCCACCGTAGTCCAGTGGAAGCTGGTGGCCGTTTTTTTGTTCTGCTTCTTTATTTCATTCCCTTCCATCTTATGCATTTCAAACATCGAATGCTGCATGTAGATTACAAGCGTAGCGCGCAAATAACGACTCAAGCGGAGGATCGAACGAACAAAAAAAAAGACAACCCTTTCCAACCCAAAGCATTATTTGAATAAGTTGCACAATGCATCCTTTTCTTTTACTACGTGAGTTAAAACCCAGATCCCCAGTGCTCCGGAGCGATGGATTCGGACTGTTCGTGAGGCTAGCAGCGACGTGATATAAAATGACAGGGCAGGACAATGGAGGGTTGCTATTTGTGCAGCACCATGATGCTGTTGGCGGGCAAACAAATGGCCAGAAATTCCAACCCCGAATTGATGCACAACTTCAAACCGAATGACTCTATCAAGCGAAAAGTGGGGGGGAGATGGGGTCTATTTAACCGATGGTGGCTTCCTTCCTCCCTGATTTCACATTTGTCAGCTCTTTTATAGAGAAGTCAATGTCAATCATCATCTTCAGTAGCTTGTTTGTGCAGAGAGAAGGGATACTGAAAGTAGAAATACTTTTATACAATTTTTACTTTTCGTTTGGATGTCATACTCAAGCGTTATGACCTTGCCGTTTCTTTGGAATATAAAGAAGTCTTAAACATAAACCTGTAATATGAGTTCTAGCACTGTCTGAAGGACATCTGGAAATTACACCATCTAGTGACACAAACAGCAATACTATGTCTAAAGGCTCTTCAAGCAAATCCATTTTTGCATGAAACTAGGGAATACCCTCAACAAAAAACCCCTTTGATGAGCTGCTCAGTCAATCAATTCTTCACGAAATTCATCATCAACATCATCACCATCGTCTATTATCTCGCTGCAATTCACACATCGCCTCCTTTGGCCCCCCCAATCATCCCAATCAATACTTAATAATGAACTCGACACTTAAAACGAATCCCAAAATTGACATTATTCCCCAGATCCTTCGCTGCCACGGTACCCGAATGCGCATTTTTACATTGTGTAAGCACAGCAGTAATCAATAGCAGCAAATTCTTTTCGCTAGGGAGACGCAACTGAAAATTTAACCGTCATCGGTTAACCTCAATTTGTCCTCGCTGAAGCTCACCGCCACTCATCTCCCTACTACTGTCTCGTTTTGTTGTCGAGAAAGCCTTTAGAGACTGTCCCTGCCCGGGCAGTGAGACGCATTCCATTCCCCTCTCTTCCTTTTTTCTTTACACACACACACACACATACAGAGACCCATTTCGGCATTGTTAACATCGCCTACTGAATGTTTGGCTGTAGAACGAGCCGGAGGAAAAACTCTTACAGGCCCCATGGGGAAATAGAGCGAGAAAGCAAGAGGGCCCAAATCGTATTTGTCATTTTGATTGATTTTGTTTTGCATTTCTGTTTCCGTTTCCGGCTCGAAAACAAATTTCTGTCCTCCACAAGAGAAGCAACCGTACACACAGACACAAACATCGACAGCAAATGGTTTTCGCCCGGTTCGGGAGAGAGGCCTTCCGGAAAATGACAACAAAAGATGGAAAAAATCCACCTTTCAAAGAACCCGCTCCAGCGGCAGCGATCGAGACTTGAATACTGCAAGGGAAAGGAAAACACTCCCAAGCAAATAACGAAGAAAAAAGAGGCACAATTCCCAATCGAATGATGATTGAGTATCGGGAAAGGCAAAGGGATGGGAGCAACCCGATGGGACGCTGAAGCAGAAGTAAAGGAATGTTTCGCCCAGAATGCAACGTGCGCGTCTTGAGGATGGCGTTCGCACAACGCTCGGAGTTGATGAGAAATTCCTGCACGCAGTAATGTATTTTCCCTTTTTTCTAGGGCCGTCTCTTCCTTTATTTGTCTCCACTCCGGGTCTGTATGTCTGTATGCGTGCACGCGTCATCACGTCCTTGTTGCTTGCTTCGATTCTTCAAAGGAAAAGCGCCGGCACCCAACGGAAGGGTGACGTGCATTGGCGTGAAAGAGAGAGAAAGAGCGAGAGAGAGAGAGAGAGAGAGAGAGAGAGAGAGAGAAAACGAAACCCGGGACATCTTCGATCGGTCACAGTGCAAAACATAAAAAAATAAAAACCTTCCAGCAGCTCGGTAATGCTCGACGCCTGTCACCTGTTTGGTGCGTACAAAAAGGGACATACTAACAGAGTGGGGAAAGCACCCCGTCGTCAAGAAGTGACAATCGATACTGGATGCTGTGAGTTGGTGCAAGGGGGGGTCGACACAACAACCACTGCAAAGGCTCACATGCGGAACGGTGTAATGCGAAAGCCAAACATACCATTTGCGTATGCGTCTTGCGCTGGGTGCGATGGTGCGTCCCGCTCCCCCAAAATGGACATCCTGCAAGGCCTTGCGTGCAGGCGGCCGCCCAAACCCTTGCGGGAGGAGGAGGATTTGTTTTCTCGGGATCGGGACAAAAGTAATGAAATATTTATGCAAATCGACGTTCAATCAAGCGACGGCCGGGCAGATGAGCTTCGAAAAAGGAACGCAGCACTGGAGGAGTGTGTGCGATTTGGTTATTGTTTAGTGTGCGCTCTAGGCGTATGGTTTATTTTCGCAAGACAGCGTGATGTTTCGGTTTTCTAGTGGAATTTCTCACGCTCTGGACGCTGTGGACATGTATTGAGTGTTTTATTGCTGCGAGTGCTGTCAATTGAATCTTACAATAATGTATCATTTGTAAGTGCCACAGGCACTGTACAAAATGAACAAATGGATGTTGTAAAAAGGCCTTGATACCTGAAATAGATGCTTTTTGTCGAAATATCCGTTGATTGTTTTGAGACTCACATGTCTGTGGACAGTCTCTAAACAAAATATTTATTGTATGTAGGCACAAGATGAAGTCAAACTGACCGGAATACTGATTGAATCTATGCATATCACCATTAAGTTGTGCGTTAATGCCATTTAGAGTGTTGGCGCGTGCTTCGGGTAGAATTTGATGATTCATAGGAGTTATACGCGGAACACGGATTAAAACAATAACTTTGATATGGAGCACACCTCAGCCCTACAACGCCTAGTTTCCAAGAATTCTAGGCCCAGAAGTAAAGACCGTTGATTTAAGGAGGGTAACGTGGATTCGTCTGTCCAATGTAATGTCCTGAGAGCGGATGATGTATTTTTTTTCCTGGACCATCTCAATCCTGTATTTTAGTACGGCAGAGTACAAACTTGCATTCTAATTAAATAGTATTCTAAAAGAGGGTGGACATACGAACAACATAAGGATGTCAAACAATCGGGTCGTTAAATTATCTTCTTTATTGAAATAAAAAACATTGAAGATAATGTTATAGTTGATAAAGTAACATTTGAATGTTAATTTGTCGTCAATCAAAACTCCTAGGTCATGAATTACCATTCAAGAATGATCGATGTGTTAATCAATAATTACTTTTGCTAAAAGTCTTTCATTATCATCGCACAAAAGTGATCGATTTCATCTCATTTTAAACATACATGGAGCACCAAAACTGTTATAAAAGTTAATCAACTAATCAATACAGCTCGGTCATTGACACTCCATAACAAAACGTTCCACTCCGGTGACTTTCGTTTAAAAATGTGGCAAAAGTCAGTCCCCAACTAATCAAACGCTCGCCGTAAAAGCTTTTTGATTTCTAAACACAAACATCGGAACAAAACAAAAACCAAACACAACTACAAAAAAAAGCTATCCAAACAAAGGCGAAACCGAAAAATCGTACCGGCTCCACACACAGACACACACACATACACAACGAAGCATGCAAATTGAAAGCGAAATGATCCGTGAATGATCAATCTGTTTCGCTCAATTTGTTGCTCCCGTTTAGTTACAACATTGTCTCGCGTAGCTCTCGCGCCCCTCATTTCCGCATTCACTGATGCCACTTACATTAGCATAAGTAGCTGCGATGGTTGTTGCCCTTTGCTCCTTCTCCTTTGCTTCCGTTTTTTTTTTGCATGCCCGTTGACAGCTTAAAATATGAAAATTAACTTCCTGGGTTTAACTTTGAGTGAAGAAGCGTACAATTGCTTCCCATTATGACCGGTAGCAAGTGAAGTGCAACGAAATAAAAAGCTGCTTCTACGATGAAACGCTTACCTGTATTGAGCAGCGTACATCGACAGAAAGCCCTGTCAAACCGTCGTCCTTTCGTCACATTAAAGATGCTTTCACTGGGAGGAAAAAAAAAATCTCTTTTCACTCCCAAATCGATAGAAGCGAACCTTTGCGAGCGTTCCTTTCGCTTCGCCACACCGTTGTTCAGGGCTCCATTTTCAGCCGCCAGTCTCGACGGCCGATCGATTGCAGCACCCGTAAAAGGTAAACAGTGGACGAGCGAGAACGTGCGTGCCGAACCGCTGGTTGGATTTTCGGCACAACCGATTACCAACAGTCGTCCAATCTCAGCGGCGACGACGCGACGATGCCGTCAATACCCTCTTTCTCTCTCTAGCGGTCGGTAGAAAGATTTGTACTGCGCCGCAAATAATGCGCTTTCTGAGTGATTGGATAATAATCTATCATTAACACCTCGGCGATGAAGTCGGCTCTTGTAGGTTGGCGAAGTGGTAAAAGCAAGCGGGAGATGCTGTTTGGTGCACACTGTGCTATGCCGGGAACGACCATTTTTGTGAAGCCAGCTCAAGTCCGGGCGGCACGAACTTTGCTCGCTTCGATCCGTCCTGATAATCTGCTCGAACTGCTATTTTTGACACCCTGCCACAGAAACCTGAAGAATTGAGCCACCGTCTTCATCGTCGTCTTCATCGTCGTGCCCAGTTGCACGGTTTTGGTGCTGTGGAAGCCGACCAATGTCAAACCTGTTAACCACCGGTGCTGGAATCCGTTTGATGTTTAACAGCGGGAGCGTGGTCAAAGAAAACGATGCCGCAGCTAAGCAACGCGCCAGAAAGCGCAACTCGTACTCCGAAGAAACCTAACCCAGGCCAAAAAGGGGTGAAATTGAAACACAAATTGGAAAGCAATCTCAAATTTACCACCGTAATCCTATATTATTGAGAGGGGGAAGTGAGAGCGCGTTTTGTTAAAATTATTTCGCACCGCAATGAAATCAAGGCGCTGGGTCCCGAACATTCTGCACCATTGTGGGTTCTTCTCAAACGCCAATGGTAGCCATTTGCCGAGGCATTCAGCATTCCCTCCTAATCCGTTTTTCACCCGTTTTTGGCCCGCATCTGATGTGCTGCCTGCTGGTTAGAAAGCGTGAAGGGGATTTATTACTGGCAGCTCCTTCCAAGCTCCGGTCCCGTTCGCCAGTAGGGCAGAACAAGCAAACAAGCATTGGGGAAAGCATTTTGCAAGTAATTGCACCATTTAAAATTCTATGCACGAACACGTCCCGGTGCTGCCGGGGAGGAACCATCGGATACGGCGCCTTTCGTAAACTCAGATTCCCGTTTGGTTCGGACACCTCAGCAGGATCCATCTCCGTACGTAGTCGATGGGTGGGTATCCATTTTGCATAACTAACCTCAACCGGAGCCGTTTTAGCCCATTCTTCATTTCATTCTGTAGCCCAGAAGGGAAGTTCTTCACGAGGGCGGAACTGTTACCAGGGAGCTGTTACATAATTCCATTAAAGTTGAGTTTAAATTTCTGGCCTTCTGCGGGCGGCTTCCGCATTCAGAGATGTTCGGAGGACTTCAATCATTTTTCTCCACTCTCGCATTCATAGAGTGTCATGTGGGGACGGCTTCCAACGCCAATTCTCGTATCCCCGCCCAAGCAGTTGTGCTGCTGCAGGATGTGTTGCAATAAACGTTTTATCTATTCCTCTGCTCTTCTCTGATGATTGTGTATGTGTGCGCAAAATGCACCAACGCCCGGAGAAAAGGTGACGGAAAGGGTTGTTTTCTGTAATACAGTTTAGCAATTACCACCACAGATTCGGGCTGCTGGTTGGCAATGTGACAACCTCTTCTCGCCGCTGCCATTTGCCTCCTCTCCCAACGCAGAAGCGCATCTCATCCGTACCGGAATTGTGGAGACAGGGAAGAACCTCTCGAGCGCACCCACCAGCGTTCGGTGACAATTCGGTGACTTACACCAACAGTCTACGGCAAGCGAGCGCTGATAACAGGCACCAACGATACTTTTGCGGAGGTTGGAAGGTTATGCTGTAATTAAGCTCGCAAGGAAACAATAATTACATTTAAAATTCAAACCAACTTCGGAGCATCATATCCCTTCGGCTGTGTTGGTGTCGGAGTTGACACAGAACCACGCACCGGCTTCAACTGCTACCGAGTATCTGGATGATCCATTCGGTGTTTGGGGTATGGTGACGAGCGATGGCGAACGCAAAGAATACACACATAAATCTTAAAACCACATTAAAGTGCAAACGATACGACGACAGAACGGTGACAGTGGTATGAGGTTTTGCTCGGTAAAGCTTCAACCGAAAATTTGAAAGCCAAACAAAACTTTGCCACTCGCTTCATTTTCCCCGCTCCCCGAAATGTGTGGTTCGCTATGGGCCTTTTCGAACTCCCTTTACAAAAGGATAGTGTGCGAAGGGTGGAACAGAAGCTTTGTTAAAGTGATGCGCTTTAAATCTCTTACTAAAAGCGTGGATCATGCCGTTTAATCTTGGCAGACGGAAATGAGGACGTTGGGTGTGTAAGAAGCAGCACCCATCCAAACAACTTCTAGCGCGAAACAGATCCCGAAACAACAGCTCACCCGTGACAAATTACACACAAATCAACGCCATATTATGCTTGCGAGTTCGAGTTGCCGTTCCATATCGCACAGGGCAGGGAGGCAAATGGTTTAATAATCTTCCCTGTTGATGTGTGTGTATGTGCTTGTTTGTGATTTGATGAACCTGCCCAAACGTGCTCCAATGCACATAAAAAGGCACAACACAGGACGACACACAACCGTCGAGAATGTCGCATGGGCCGCAAGGCGTTCAACCGGTAACCGGTGGCGTACCTTTAAACACCGTTCCGGCACCGTGGCAAAACTGGGAAGCAATTCATGTTTTAATTACAACTTTATTAATAAGATTGTACCTTTAATCTATATGCAAATGTAAACAGAGGTGCAATGCCACACACATACCACACACCTACATGAGCACGTTAAAGCGTTCTATGGAGCTTCAAACGAGCCCGTAATCGGTTAGGCATCCGGGTTCTACTGGAAACTACTGGAGAAGTCACTACTCGGGAAGGTATCCGTTGTTGTCCGCCAAGTAGCTCGGATTCAAGTAACCTACACCCCTGAATGTTCCATTAACTATTCTGGACGACGAGAAACTTGCGCTGTGGTATGTGGAGCAGGTTCTCTGATAGCAGATTTCATGCTCAAACTTTCGCCAAACCTGGCACGGGTTTTGCAATATCCGCACCGTAACATCTCACAAAGTTCTTGAATTCTAGGAATCTCAATGTAAAAGACCTTCCGGAGCAGCAAACTTCCGGGTAGGTATAAGATGTAAAGAACTCGACGTCTTCACAGTACAACTTTAATGAGAAACTGCCCAGGTAGGTCCTGACTCCGCCGAGAAGAATTGGCCGACTTTGCAGGAAGTTTAACTTACTCCAATCAGCGGTGCAACGTTTCTCTATGTTTTGAAATGGTTTCCGTATTTTTGACGCGTCTTTTTCCACACAAACACACACACACCAAGAAGCATGAGGTCATGCAGCGTCGACTAAGGAGGTTGCGAAATTCCTAGCCTCCAAACTACTTCCACCAAACTGTGGTACCGTCCTTGAACGACCAGCAACAAAACACCAACAGTAAAAAAATGGCCATAATTCCAAAATTAACATCTCCCTCGGCAGTGGGAGAGCGAGACATAAAGCATGCTGCTGCTGCTGCTGCTGTTTGGTGCTGCTGTTTGATTTTCTCACTAACACGAGCACACGAGGCTCGAGCATTTGCTCGGTTTTCATCGAACGGTTGCGGTTTATCTGTTTACTTTTTCGCTTGTGCTAAACAGCATTCCGGAATATTAGATAATCGTATGCACGAAAGCAGAGGAGGAAACAGAAAGATACACAGACGAATCTCACACCATCTGAGTGCCGGGCTCCCAGTGTGCGAACCGAGCTCTACACAGACGACCAGATTACGGCGGTTGCGTTGGGGCGGTTGAGGCACAGCACAAAAAAACTCGTTTTTCCCTAGACCATCTGACGGCGACGGTAGACGAATTTGACGCATATGTGTGTGATTTGTGTGTGTCTATGAGTTTCTGTGCTTCGTCAACATCGTTACTGTTTTGCCTGCGTTTGCCGAGGGTTGTACTAAGAGTCGATTTCCACTTACTGTTCGTTTTGAGCAAATTTTCCCTATCTCTCCCCCCAGCACCACCACCACCACCAGCTTGAGTTAGCGCATGTATGGGAAATTCGAAACATGTCAAACAAAACAGACACCAAACACGGCGGCACTCACGAGCAACACAAAAAAGGCACCGTTTTCTTCACATCTCAAGAGGTGTTTCCATGTGCCTAAGTTTTTTGCTCGGCTGGCGTCACCAAAGCGTGCAAATATGGGTAAATCCGTGCAAATTTGCACCAAGTTTCCAGCGGGTGGTGGAATGGTGCGGATCGAACAGTGCGACGGAAAAGTTTATCCATCCGAGCTTTGGCATGAATTTGTGGCAATTGAAGGCACTCTCGAAGGAATGGAACAGAAATTGTGTATCTGATCGTTTTAGTACTTTGTAACGATATTGAGAATTGAAGTTTATGCATTGAACAATATGTACCTATTTTGAGATCGGTTGGAGCATTCTAATAAGCTCTAGTTCAATGGTAAGAAATTGTTACTCACATGTAAAGTAAAGTATCCCAAGCTAGACATCGACATAGAAACGTACCTGTGAATTGAAGAAGAAAAGAGTAGGAAATTAGTATAATCATATCGAATTTTATATATAATGTACACAATATTTAATGAAACAGTTAATTGCATTCAAATTTCGATTTCTTATTTGATGAATTTTGTTTAAAAGCCAATTATCATTTTTAAGTGGCGCCATCTACCAACAATTAGCAACGGCACAAAACTGAAGCACCCCTTTTTACGATTAAAATTTTAACTCGATTTTCATTTCTAACGCCCCAAAAACAATCGAAATCCAAATATCCATTACACCTCATTGTTCCGCTTTAAAGCCGCTCTGTCCTGCAGGCAGTGGGGTAGCGCGTTAAACATTATGCAAAACGTCACCCACCAACGCTGCAACGGTCCTACTTGTAGCTTAATATAGCGGAAAACCAGTACTGCCATCATTTGTTTTTTTCTCCCTTTTTATTATAGTTTGTTTCTCCCTTACACGCTCTTCAAAATCCACGCACCGGCAGGTCGGTGAGTAATGGTGAAATAAATCTGCACGCGTCGTCTGCCGAGGTTCGCTTTTAATGAACTAACTCCTGGGAGAAGCACGAGCCGGGTGACCGAAAGGGGGATGCCATTTTTCGAAGGTCTTTTCACCCGGCCCGCCCCCGGTTGCCAGCTGGTTCTCATCCATCAAACCCCGGACTGTCGGTGTCCGAAAATATATGGGAAAATATGACGTGTGGCTGCCGAGGGATGGGATGGGTGTAGCAACGGGGAGAAGTGCAGCGAAAGCACATAATATTGCATTTTGTGCTTCTGCAATTCAACGAACTCGGTTTTTGTTTCGAGCGGTTTGGTGTAAAAACGGGGAAAGCCTGGGAGATGAAATTCATTCATCTCAACGAGAATCATGCATCCACGCGCATAGATGGATGTCTACGTGTGTGTGTGTGTGTGTGTGTGTGTGTGTGTGTATGTGTTGTGTGGTGCAATTGCACGAGCTGAAGGAAGGGCTGGGCGCAGCCGGGAGCGAAAAATGACTGCGTTTCTGGCTGCGTGGCTCGGCAGAGGGCACGATTCGAAACAAATTGAAATCCCACATGGAAGATGCACACCCGCACCACGTCGTGCGGGTGCACCGAATGTCCGGACGGTGAACGTGACGTTCGGGATGTTGCGAGACGCTGTGCAGACGGTACGGACTCCTTTCTGTGCGATGGTTTCATCACAAAATGGAATATATTACGATTGAATTAAAGTAGCAAAGACAAATGCTTCAGCTCGAGCGTGACAGCGGCCATCGACCGGGGACGTGAAGTCTTCAGTCAGGTAAGAATTATTAATCCATTTTAGACAGGTGCTCGCTTACTCTTTAAGGCAGCATTCATGGGATAAAAAATCATTTCACTTCAAGTTTTTAAAGAAACTTCTTCATTTTTAATCATAGTTTCAATTAATGTTTCCATTCGTGAATCGTGTACAAAATATCTTTTTCCCACAAGGACGCGTTTCTGCTGTCAATTGAAAACAGAGTTTAAACACAACTCAATGACAGCGCTGACACATTTTACCACGCTTCTATATCGCCCGCCAAATCTGCCTCCTCATTTCCGTGTTTTTCGCAATCGGTAACCGAATTCCGGCCCCCCGCCCGACTGCGCCCCATTTGCATCCACCGCCCGATGTCACCCGAAAAGCGATGACGGCGGTAAATAATGAATTAATCAAAACATCCAATATTTATTTATGTCGGATTGCCCGTTGATTTACCCGCAAACGACGTCAGCACCGTCAGCTTCGTGCAGCATCCTTCTCTTTTCGCGCTTTTGTCTTGCAAGCAACATAACGATCCTAACGCACCACGACGCAGAGCCACGGGCAGACGGAAAACAACGAACGGCCGCTGACGTTTGTCGAATTTGTTGCATTTCCCCGCAGCAACATCATCGATCATACCCGGTCCGCCGGGCCCGGCTTTCCGCTGCACCTAATACAGGCTGAAACGGGATAACATCTAGCGCCTGGTACGGCACCATGCCGGCATGCCGATACCAATGCAATTTTGATGTGCAATTGTCACGCACGTAAGCTGGCTGAAAATTGGCTTCCCTTTCTCGGCGTGCCCGGGACGAACGCAAAATTGAACGCAATTCGGGTGAACTGTTTTTCCAACAAATTTTGCATACGCTTCGCACATACACATATCCGTCGGTAGCTCTTGATCGGTGCATCGTTTTGTATGAGACGGCTTTTTGTTTGCGAATCTATTGCGAATCTATTGCAGCACTTGGGTGTCGAGAAGGTGACCTAGCGAGCTGGCCACTCAGCTCGTGGGATTTTGTCCACGGCTGAACGTTCGCGTTGGGTTTTTTGCTTTGAATGGTAGCTCTCGCATGATTGTGATGCGATTTTTTGGTTCAATGATCGCCATGACGATCGGTTGAGAGAAGAAAAACAATGTCAAGGAAAATATGTTTTGGCGAGTTGGTGGCAAATAGTGTAACGAAGCAAGTTTTTAGCTGCTTCTTCGACCAAATTTACACTGCAGTAAAAGAGTTTTATAAATGTCACCAAACTACGTCAGCTAAATGAAACGAGCAATTTAAAATACATTAAGATTGAGCACCAGAGAAAGACTGCGGCAAATTCCTTCCAAAACTCTTCGAACAAGCCGGTATCAAAAATTCATCACCAAGGCACCATGTACTCTCGGCGACAAGAATTCGCTAGATAAACGAGAAACATCTTAGCGGAGAAGACGAAAAAGGTTAGACTGGCTCGTTTGAGAGTTCTTTTTCTGGGGCTCTAACAGTCTGCTCTTATGACGTTACTCCCACTTACAATCTTTAACTCTTTACCCACACATACAAACCCACTCACTTGTACCAATGTCTCGTTCGCTTGCACAAACGCACCATGCGCCTCCATTTGCCCGACTGCAGTTTCCAGCTCGACCGTTAATTCTTCCCGTTTGGTCGCTCATTTGTTTTACCAACACACACACACACATAAGGTGAAGAAAAGCATTTTTGTGCCGTCGGTTTTGAAGAATCGTGCCGCGAGAAACCGTGGCACTTCTGGTCTGGCAAGCCCGAAATGGGGCTGCATCCCTTTTTGGCCGGAAGCAGCGAGAATTCGTCTTTTTTTTTTCTATCTTTCACTTCCCCCTTCTACGTGCACCATTTATTGCAATCACGATTGTTACGAGGATGTGTCTTCCGGATGTTTCTTCACACATGTCCGTGTACACCGGTACGCTGTTCCGTTCGTTCCGTGGATGGCCATTTTCCACCGGCACCAGATCTCTGACCAGATCCGAAACGAGCAACAAAACGACATTACGGCGAAGAAGGGATGGAAATGCAAGGAACGGGACGAAACGAAATCAAATAAAGCAACTCACCGAACCATACACAGCCGCCGGCAGCAGGTTGGGCAAAAGGGTGGAACGAGTTTGCAACAAAAAAAAAAGATGAAAAAGACAGGAATAATACAACAGCAAAAAAAACCTTCCTCCAAACGAAGCAAGAAACCAGAGAAAACTGGAAAGGAATTTAAAAAGACTTTTAAATTCTTTGTCAGACACACACACACACACACACACACACACACACACACACACACACACACACAACCCTACTTCAATGGTGGCGCGTTTTGTCGCAGTGGTAGCATAAACGATGCGGAACTTGATCTCACTCCCTTGTCGCTTCTGACACACACGCACACATGGGGCTCTCTTTAGCCGGTACGATATGTGTATGCGGATTGCGGACCACCTTCAACCGATCCCGACCCTTGAAAGAGCCTTGCGTATCATGTGTGGCTGTGTGTGACTGTGTGCTGCAGCGCAGAAGGGGATAAAAGGAAGCGACTGCTTTACAGCATAAATCGCATTTGCACAGGCGGACAATTCGGCTGCCCCGTTCGAGCTTGAACCGCCCGCTGAACTTTACCAGCGGTGTGTCTGTGCACATGTGTCCTTTTCTTTATTCGGGACGGCAGTTTCAGCCGTCTCAGAAAGTTAGAGTGCACCTATGCTGTGCGCCATAAAGGATTGTGGGCTGGAGTTTTCACAGCCATTCACAGCGCTCGTGTAAGGCTTTAATGTGCTCTCGTACTCTGCTTAGGCGGGGGTGGTTTCGGGTGGGGGAGTCTTCCATTGCCTGGGCCGCGTAATAAACGCTTGCGAACGGGAATTCGTGTATTGTTTGGAGGCAATTATTTTCGGTGGCTTAGTAATCCATCGGCCGGATTAGATTGGAATCCTTTGAAAGGTGTTAAAATTAATTAGTTTCCTGCCACCTGGTGGTTGAAGGGGAGCGAGGCCTGAATAACCAAAGGCTTCATCTAAATGTTATTTTCACCTTTGACTGCTTCCATGGAATTGTGTAATAAAAAGTTTCCCCTTAATTTATTATAAGTTTTATTTTATTATTATAAAAAAAATATAAATTAATAAAATTATCGTTTACACTAGACAACAATGAATTCAAGTTTCGATTGTATGTTAGTTCTGGACCGCAGTGAACGAGATATTACTTCTCCTATAAGGGCACTAGGTAACGCATTAATAGTACTAGTTGAAGTAGGCTATAAATAATAAATCGCTCCAAATTGCAATTTTTTCCCCAGGCCCATTTTAGCTTAGATGAAATCTATTAACAGTAAGCGATTACTAATCTCAACAGCAATTGGGAAAAAATCATCTTTGATTGATGTTAAATTTATTGCCGATCAAATTAGCATATGGCAATACGAAAAAGGCACACACACCATGAAATACCCATGAGATAATGACTTAATGCGCAAACTGCCATAAATTGTGTGTCTGAGTCCCAGCGGTCGCCGGTTTTGGTGGACGGGTTTAATACACCGCCAACAGCTAGACCGCTCCGCTCGCCCTGTGCCACATCAAATCAATAACTAATCACATACACCTAAATAATTATTCTAAATACAGGCAGATGAGACCTTCTCGGCTTGCCTTCCATTCCTGTCCCCACGCCCGATCTGCAAAAAACCGTTGCATAATTAGGAGTAGTGGTGATAACGAACCAAAAACTAAAAAAAGAAACCAAACCGTACGCAACCTGATTCAACTATTTAAACATAACAGCCAACCGACACCGAAGAACGCTGGCGATTTCGGTTTGCGTGGGTGGAATAGGCGCAACGTCAAGGCTTGCTCCGGGGGGAGTCGGGTCGGTAAATATGGCATCAAAATTTCGCTAATTAATTGCAGGCCCGTTCCTTCCACTGCTGCTGTTGCGACTGCCCCGTCGTGTCTTGGGAAATTAGCGCGAGGCGAGATTCTAACGCAGCATAGAACGTGAACCTCCGGGCTCCTCCCCCCGATCTACCTTTCCACTTGGCAGATATAATAAATATGATAAATCAATTAACGTTTCTACGATTGTGCTTGATTATTAATTAATTGCGAGCGGAGAAGCTCCGAAGTGTGTCAGATTGTTTCCGTTTTTTTTTTGTTGCTCCTTCTATTAAATCTCCAGTGAGCGCAGGTTGTCAGGAGCGAGCAAGCGAAACTCCTGATCGTAATCAGGACTATAAAACGCCGGGCAAAAAGCGTCGAGCAATAGCAGTAAATCAAGAACCAGCCAGTTCCCCTCTGGCCCGGACTGACCATAAATATCCTCCGTTACGCTAAGATGGCGTTCCCTGGCGTTCGGCCTCACACGTGCATAGCACAGTCGTGTGACGTGATAATGACCGTAGCGCCGCTCTGTAGCGGCACCGTTTATTAACGCTGCCCGGCAGCGCTTTGTTTCGTGCGGGAACAACGGCGGTTCGCATTCTTGCCATTATCCTTACGAAATGCGCCCACACACGTTCCGTTTCTGTGCTGCTGGCGGAACGAAAAGCACAGCAGCGAAACGACCGAAAAGTGCATAATGAAAGGATGCTCTACCACCCTCCCATACGTGTAAGTGTGTGTGTGTGGGGGGGGCTCTTGTACTCGCTGGTACCAAAGGGGAACGGAACTACAATAACACCAGAGACATAAAAACAAAAGACACATACACACACATACCCAGAAAAGATGCAGAAAAAGTGGAGTCCAGTTTAAAAAAAAAAAACACAAACTCACGGCACCCACACCCTCGGAAGTGAACGCGGCTACACCCGCCATTGTGTCTGGCATGTGCAGAACCCTGGAACGGACAACGAACCGGTCAGCCGGTGAGTCATTGCAGCCGGATTTGCCGCTTTTGTGTGTGTGTTTCCATTAGCATAGAGCATTCAGGGCGGAAGGATGTGCACGGAAAAATATTCATTTTCTCCTGCACACAAAAGTTTTCCCTCTTTCCATAGCGTCGGCCAATAGGGGCATGGGTACGTGTGACACAACACCGGGCAGGACCGTGTGAAACTTAAAGTCGGCAGCAGCCACTGACAGATGAGTGGGGAGGATACTGGTTAAATCGTAACAAGTACAGCAGGTCGGATGAACTTGGCCAGGTAGCACTATTACAGCAGCCAGGTACAGACAACCCCTGCAGGCAGAGTTTCCCCTTTTGATTAGCCTGATGAAGAGGAAACTTGAAACATCCACCTAAAGACTGGTACGAAAAACACAACGTGGCACGGATGGCTTGCTTCACTCCAGGTCCAAGTCCGAACCGAAAATCTTTCCATATCAAATTACACTGCATTAACATGTCAAAGGAAATAATTTAACATAACTGGCCATGACATTATTTTCTCAGCTGCTCCACTCCACCTGTCTCCACCACATCTCTTCGTTGCTCGTTTCTCCCAATCTAAAGGTGAGCTGTTTTCCACGAAGAAGCAGTACGAGCAGCATGTGTTTGTCCTGCAGTTTGCGTGGTGGTGGTGGCTTTTCCGAACGATAAATGGGAAACGATTTACAAACCAATCCAGGGACAGTATGGCTGGAATGCTTTCGGAACAGGACACCAGCGGGAGGAAACCAAAAGCTGCTAGCGGGGGATAAACAAATTCACCTGGTTTCACCGGTTTTGTGGGGAGACATCGGCGGGACGAAGTTTATATCATTTGGTTACAAATTTATTCCATTTTGTTTTTTTTTCTGCATTCTTTTCATTTTCCCCTGCACCGTTTTGCTGCCTTTTTTGGGGCTTCTTTTATGGTGCTTCTATGGAGACGGTTGCATACTCGAGCAGTACTAATTAGGGTACTTTTATGCGCCAATTATGCACCCACACCTTCCTCTGGTATGGTAGAGTTATGTCCCTTTGAGCGAGATTTTATAGTTGGATTAGCTTGTGTCATGTTTTACATTAAAACTATCCCGGTAGAAAGCGATGCTGGCTAGGTTAGGCTGTTTTGCTTCTGGCGAGAGAGTGTCCCGTACGGTAGGAGCAGTAGGATGCTGAAGATAATGTTTTTTTTTCTACTTTTTGATTAATAGGTTGTTTTCTGAAAGTAGTCCATAAAATTGTTATGGATAGTTTCTTGTTTTTGAAATTGTTAATAAACTGATAAACTTGTTTGTTTGCCATGTAAATATCCAATCGCTGATAGTAGCTGTTATAAAAAAATATATACAGAGCCGAAACCGTTGTTTGTCAACGGACAGTTTTACGTTTTTTGTTAAGCGTCTTTAACGCCAACCATCTATCATGCCAACCATCTATAAATTTTAATTTAAAAA
Organism: Anopheles arabiensis; assembly: GCF_016920715.1. Lineage (NCBI taxonomy): Eukaryota > Metazoa > Arthropoda > Insecta > Diptera > Culicidae > Anopheles > Anopheles arabiensis. The sequence continues at coordinate 84,288,743 of NC_053517.1, read as the reverse complement.
TAAAATAACAAATACAATATAACCCGTAGCAACCCTGAACATGCAATTTTCAATCAATCTACATCAAGCCTCTGTAACTATTTCATGTTTATTAAAACGTTTCACACCCATGCGATAGTTATCGTTATTTAAACTTTACATTTTATGCAATTTTCTCCTCCCGATAGGCGTACGAGGTCATACCTCGCCCCTGCCGGGCCCATGATCGTACCCCTAAACGGCAACACATTAAACAAGCTCCAAATGCAAACCAAACATGTTTGCCGATTCATCACCAGCATGAATCGGCTTCACTGTACCATAAGGGGGCGCGTTTGTGACTTACCAACACTACCCGCACAGACACGCACGCGCTTTTGCAAACAAACAAGCGATGAAGATCCATCTCGCGGCACACTTTGCGACTGACGGAGCGTTGATCTTGATGTTGTGCGCTTGCCGGCGTCCACCACTCCACTCCACTCCAGCGTCAGACCCCAGCGGACGCTTTCTTGACCTTCTTTTCATACGCGACAGTATGCCTCCACATAACTGCACATAATGACCCTCACACTACATCGAACTGGTCAAACGCACACACACACACTTCAGTGGGCCAGCCGGGCACACTCGCCAGATGTCTGGGAACGATAATCCTCATTTGAATAGCGAAATAAAACGGTTCTTTCATCGGCTCCGGCTTCGCATTTGGTGCAGTGGCCCTCTGCAGAAGTCGGGGCAATGCAATTTTTGGGGCAGCGGTCTAAGGGCTGTAGTCGCTTAGTCCTGTACGTAGAGCATTGCGGCACTGAGCGCACGAAACAAAACAACCCAACGCGCTGGAGCCACAAAAACAATCGACCGCAAAAGTTCTATCCCTCCCTTTAGCTCAGGGCAGGGGCAAAGTTGCCACTGCAAAACTAAAGTGTGTTTGTATGAAATTGCAGCATTAAAGTAATTACTTGATCTCTTCCCGTACGGGACGGTTAAGGTGAAGCTGGCACAGCTGGCACAGACCGTTCGGGAGATTTTGGTAGTTTTTTTGTTTGTTTGTTGGTCTTGTCCTCTTCTTTTTGCCTTTGGCTTATGTCGAAAGCGATTCAATTCGATCGCTTCGACGGCGAAAGACGCAGCCCGCTATTGCGGAAGCCAAACACGGGGTGCTTTCGCGCTTCTTTTATTGGTCAGTTTTGTCTACCGAATCAAAGTGGATGGGTATTGTCGGTAGTGTTCTCTTTAGCGCTCACCCATTCCCTCACTCACTCCCTATAGCTTGCTGTGCCAAATCTGCATTATTTGATTGCAAACTTTGCACCAATCGGGCGGTGGGAGAGTGTGCACCCTCCTGCCCGAGAACCGGGAATGGTAGTTTCTAATTGTTTTTGTTTTGTGTATGCATATTTAAAAGCCAGCACAGGGATTAGTTGGATGTTGACTTTTCGTGTGGTTGGGGGAAGGGAAGAGAATGTTGCTTATGCTTTATATTGTAATCCGACCTTAATCCGAGTTGGTGTGTTTGGAAATTTACGCAAACAGCTCGTAAGCTTCGGTAACTGTCATTTTGAAGGTGAACGTGCACGGGAGCTCTGATAATGATTGTAATTTGACTTTGTTAAGCAAAGTTTAGCTTGTCATTCTAAGCAAGCGTATTTTAGTTTAACTGTTCAACTGTTTAATTGTAATGGATTCAGTTTAGCACACTCTTTTTACATACCTACATATTGCATTATATTTCAAAGTATTGGGTGATTAAGACAACGATATCAAACTCGTTCAATTTAACAAGAACAAATTTTGCATGCAAAAGTAACATGCATGAAAAAACAAACACGAATATACGAACCAACAATCAAGGTTTTTATTTATTTTAACGATTCAATGACGAGACGATTGCACACAAAATTGAATGTTTGAATTATATGCGAAGATTACTGTTTCCAAAATCTCTTACAAAATTTTGGACTAAATTTAAAGTCTTTGGAACAACTGTTGCCAGTTATTTCCATTTGAAAGAGAAATTGTCATTTAAATGTGTCTGAATGTCCTTATTCCATCCAAGTTTATTTATTTATTTATTTATTTATTTTATAATTCTTGTCCGCCAATGATGGCCCCACAAGATATCATAAGTTATTATAGATCATTGTAGCGCAGACCTTCACTAATAGTGGACATAGATGTGTGAAAATCAACTCCTGCATAGAATGAATTAAAACTGCGTGCCATTGCTGATATCGGTTCATTTGCCGCATAATTAGTGTTATGCCTATCTACATACAAAAGGGACGATGAACGAGGACTAGAGCGAGGAACGTGTATGTTCACTTTGCTTAATAAGCGAGGTGCGTCAATTTCTCCTTTTATCAGTTTGGCCATAAAGATTGTTTTAGCCTTTTCACGCCGCTTCTCTAATGATTATTCACCTAACAATAAGCATCTTGTCCTATAGGGTAGCGTGTCACCATTTGGCCATCTAAGCTTTTTAATCGCGAAACGAGTCATTTTCCTTTGTACACTTTCAATGCGTTTGATCCAGCGGTCGGTATGAGGACACCACACAATTGATCCATATTCTAGAATCGACCTGACTAGACTGTTAAACAATGTTTTGATACACAAAGGATCATTGAACTCTTTCGTCATTTTCCGTACTAATCCTAGGGTAGTTATTTGATTTTATGATTTGATTTGGAAAATTTATAAAATATTTCGAACTTTTCGAACATTGGGTCCTTTTCCCTTTAAATCGTAGGCTAAAATTTCACCCGGTTAGCATGTATGCATTGTATACGAGTTTTCGAGCAGCTATCAAAGTGGGTATAATATACAGTCGGGCTTATCCGAAGGTGTATGTATTTAAAGGGTTGATTTTTATCGCTTCTGCTTGTGAATGAAGATTTGAAGAGTGTTTTGTGTATTCGTCAGATTGAGTAAATGGCCTGTTTGAGAAAAAGTTTTCACCCGTCCTGTCAAAAGGTGACATTCCACTTTTGTTATGGGAAAACAGGCTAAGAGACCATCTGGTTTACATATACTTTGATTCTAGATTCGACCTTTTGATCTCTTTTATGCACCTTAGGATGAATGAAAAACACGACGTTTTGACATTTCTTTCGAGCAGGTACTCGAATATAATTTACGCTTTGAGGCTGATATAATCTAAGCTGAAACTCACAAGCTAGTTAAATTCCTCCTTCCCCCATGATTTCAGCCGTCAACTGATTCCAAACAAAAAGTATAAGTAAGTCTAGTATCGTGAAAGACCCTTTTATCAATCTATTGATGGTTCACAAGACTAGTAGGAAGTTGAAATATTCCGAAAACCTAATTGAAACAGAAGCGCAAAATATATGATAACTTTTTCTCGAGAATATGGAGCACCCGGGCTGCATGTTTGGCGTCAATGGTTAGAGACAAACCATAAACAAATCCGGAAACTAATGCGTTTCTTTAGGCTTAACGGAAAACATTTCACATAATATTGCCTGTACATAATGTTTGCAATGTTCAACATGTTTACAAGTCGTCATTATCACTTGTCAGATGTCTTTGAAAGGGGAAAAAAAGAATCATGCGAGCAAATTCAGCACTAGTTAGCAATGTTTCTCTCATCACTCACAAACTAAGGTCTTGTTAACACAGCCAAGTACAATTGTGGCAACGACTAAAATTACCCCTTCCTAGAAATGCACTCAGCACGCCAAATAATGGCAATCATCAGCATCCACGGGCCTGAAACGCACTCCTCTTACAGCTCACCAAATTAGATTCCGAGAAACCATACCGGATGCAAGGCTTTCTCTTCGCGAGTGCATATTATTCTAGCTGAGTGATTTATTTCATCAAACCCGGCTGCAAGACGTTGTGTTGAAAGCAAGTTGAGTTTCATCACAGCGCACCCCGGCTGGTTTTTTTTTTGTATTCCCGCTAAGGAAGATGACTAACCCCTGTCTTCCCCGGACACACAACAACATGCGCTACCGATCGGCATTTCCGCCACAACAAGAAAGTCACGCGAACGCCAAAGAAGCGGGAATAGAGGGAGGCCGGCAGAAGAATGCAACCGCGCACGCGAAACAAATCACATCCGGTAAATAGCTTCACCGGCAGCAGCAGTAGCAGCACCAGCAGCGTGCTCTCGTTTCCCGTTCGGGAGGTATGCGTGCCATGCATCGATCGACTTTTGGAGCCGGTTTTGCGTTGCAAGTCAGGAAGTGGAAATAGTCCAACACCCGGGGATTCCGGCACAATGTAACACTAGTGCGCGGACAGTGGAGCCAAACACGGGCGCTGCGTGTTGTGTGGGTCGTTTCAACAACGCCAAGCCATGCTGCACGGAGGCATTGCCAGCATTGCCAGCTTCCCATAAACAACTCAATAAAAATGGCTATCAGCTGCAGCTGCATGTGTGCGGGCCCGAAGCTACACCACACTGGAGTGCACTGGATGTTTGAGCGCACTCGGTTCTGATTTGCGAGATAAATTCGGGCTAAGTATAGAACAATCGCAACACAAGCCGATTCTAAGTTGCGATTGGCGCACACTTCGATTGTAAGCAACACGGAACGCCGCCACGCTTTGCATAGTAGGGTCGAACCCACACGACCACGACGACATTCTAATTCCGTGGCCGCGAAGGTATTAAATTCTCCAACACAGCCACCGCGTTAAAGGTCACTCGGAAAAACCGCGGCCACATGGCAAAATTCCACCCCAAACCCATATTATGTCCGGTTGAATTAGGGCGTCCAGATCAAAATCAATTCCCACTACCCCCCCATCGCTGATCAATCCCTTCGCGTAGTAAGTTACTTTGTGGCTATCAGGACGGGGGAGGGACATTCGCGAAGGTGTGCACGGTCAATCCAGCGTCCAAGTCAATAAATCTCCAGCCGGCATCTCGGGCGATCGGCGGTGGTCCGGTCCAACCGCAAAACCGATTTGTGCGCACACAATTTGCACACACTGCCATTTTGGCGCTGCCGAGGGTACGGGCCGTGGAGGGCGTTTCAGGGCAGCTTTGCGTTGTGGTTAGTGTGCAAATTCTAAGTCACGTCCCTTTCGGGCGGTTTGTTTGGGCTATTAAATCGCACGCCAGTCTGACCAGAAGGAGGGAGGGGTGGTTTGATCGGTGACGGGTTTGTTGCCATTGACGAAGGCAAGAATGTTAGCGCGGCGTGTGTTGCTGATTCATTTCTCAACCGCCACAACGGTTGGTCAAATCATTCTTGGAATGGGTGGGAAATGAAGGAGAGGGAAGGGGTGAGAAGCGAGGTGCAAAGCACACATTGACACATCTACAAGGAAGCTATTCGGTGTGGGAATTGAATCAATAACACAAATTAAAGGAATATATCGCAACAATAGTTATTTTGTAGTTCAATGGTCGCCTTGTTTGAACCTTGTTTAAAGCTTGTTTCGAAAACCCTAAATTGTTCACATGAATATAAAAAGCTAAAATAATTTTTAACAAATCGTTAATTAAGTGGCTGGATAACTGTATTAGTCTAGTGTATTATAATAATTATCAATATCATAATAAATCATTAAGCATATTTTAAATCATATTAATATCAATCTGTTCCACAGAAATAGTTCATTTGTCAAATTTGATGGTCATACTAGTGTTAGAACATTAAGAGAATGACTAGCATTTTTAAAATGAGGATTATGTTTCGCGTCATTGCATTGATTTTAATTTGTATACTTGCTCTAATCCACATTGATTTATTATGACATTTTTTCCATTACCTGTGAATGTGATACAATTGTATTTTAACACAGAAAAAGTGAACGAGTGAAGCACACCCGTATTGATTTAAAAGGGACGCTTTACCCATATCCGTTGAATTCTCTGATAAAAACCTTATCACATGCATTTAAAAATATGCGGTTGAAATGAGTAAATTTAATGAATAGTGAGTCAAAAGAGTATTTATCTGGTTGAATATTTTACAATTTATATTTTACAATCTAATATTTTACGTTTCGTTACCCTTAACCTACAAGACTCATTCCAATTAATCTACACATATTACGTCAAAAGCTAGATAAACAAATACTATTTGAGCGCCTGTCAAATGACTTTTTATAAGTTTTGTGTTTGAGCTGCTATTGCACTTTTTTAATGCTTATTTTTTAGCAATACGTGTGTATTGATGGTCCTTTTGACAGACCAAATCATTACTTTACCGCTCCTTGCCTGTTGTGACCTTAATTCGCCAATTTTGTGTAAAATAGTCAGCTTGACTAATTCTTTTTGGGATCACTGTATGATTATTTTTTGTCAAAAGTCTTCGACCTAATTTCTTTACTTTGCTGTTATTCAAACTAACAATCCTCAAATTAATGAGTCTCGTTATGCGATAATTAAACTGAACAAAATTGACTCAAGCTCAAGACTGTATCCCGCTCACCAAACATATTTTTTTCGTCCTTCCCCAGTAATAGTGAGCTCTCAAATGAACCCATTTCTGTCTCATTTTGGACAGACATTGTCACACCGACTGCAATATGATTACACCTCCCACATCCGCTCATTACATTGCACCTTACCACGTCCAAAAACTGAACCTTTTTTTACCTCTCGTACGTTAATTAACAAACGATTGCAACCTTCGACACCGCTAGCCCTTGTTCGCTCTCCCACAGTCCGGAGCAGCATCAAAAGCGAACTGCAATGTTGCAAGCTTTCACACCAACCGATAAGCGGACAGCCAAAAATTAACGCCACCACCTCCAAAACCTTCGACACCCACCACGAGCTCTGTAACGAGCTGCGGAACGGCTAAGGGCCAGCAAACCCATCCGTCGAAAGCAATTAATGGAGCGCTCCTTTTTTTTGCTCCTTCTCCCATTCAACCCCAACGTATGTTCAGCGCTGTCTAGCGCATTTTACGTGCAAATTATGGACCAAAGCCAATCGATCGCTTTTGCGGGAAGCCTTTCGCAGCACAAGTAGGTTTAATTTTAATCGGCACGTAAACCGCATCAATATCATCAGGCCCGGGCTGGGTGTGGCGAGATCGAAAAACGAAAAACCAACCTCAAACCTTGTCCGAGAAGTGCAATCGAGGGGGAGAAAAAATAACGCTTCGCTGACAGTTGCAACGTGCCCGCGAGAGCTTGTGCGCCCTCCTTCGTTTGCCAGTCCACCAAGCACCGTGTGCGATGGTGCAGTGGTCAGTTCCTTTGGCCAGGCCGCTTATCATTCACACTGCACTTTGCGCTCTTCTTTCGTAGTTCGATGTGTTTCCTTCTTTCTTCGTTCAATAATAATGGCATCCCGGGCGCCGGACCAAACCGAGTGGAAATGAAAACAGGCTAACGCTTCCGGTTTTTTTTTCTTCGTACTTACGTTTTAAACTTCAGTGCAACGGGGCACAATCTCCTAAAGGACCCAAGGCCACACACTCCGTCAGCCGTCTGGTATGTGTCGGTATGTGTGGGTGTCTGGGTGATAAATTTATATGGCAGTGCGATAAACTGCGAAATCACGTACTCGCCTTCTATTCACAGTGAGTGCACATAATTGCATCCGTGACTTGGCCGCCCGCTTCGTACGTCTCTGTCTCACTGCCTTCTTGATAGTTCGCCTAGTGGACCTTTTGCCATTCTCTATCCGTCCACAGCGCTCTACATCCCGTGGTGGGCCATATTCTTTAGCATCACAACGACCGCAATGTCCATGTCGCCTGATGCACTCGTTTGACCAAACACCGACACACAGACTTTAAAGTCCCGTGTCACAATTCAACCGGAAGAACCTCAGGGCCCTCACTCCATGTCCTCACTCCCACGATGCACGTTCACAATCGATACGATATATTATTCTTGCCACCGTGCGGCGCATCTTCACTGTCCACAAACACACTCACGCTGTTGTTGAGAAATCACTTAGCCAAGCGGCGTCGTCCACCGCCGGTAGCGCCTTGCACTCGACGGTAATGACACTCGTGGCGACAGGAAGGCGAAAACAATTCATATGAGCAGCGCGCCGGCATCGTGAGACTGATGAGTGGCCGTCGTCGTCGTCGTCGTCGTTGTCGTCGTCATCGTCCGTCGGGGTAGTCGCGTGGCCCGAAAAAGGTAGCATATTTATTCGCTACTACCTTCGGGGCTGTAACGGTGGTGCAGTCAGACCTGTAGGGTACACTGGTTTCGGAGTAACGCGGTGCAGTGCCTGGTACATTGACGCCAGTGTAATTGAATTTTGTTGCAAGCGTTACTCGAATGCGTGCTTGTCGGTTGCTGTGTTGTACGCATTTAAATTAAGTTAATTGTTGGTATAGATGATTCATGAGGGTATACATGGGTACGGGAGCCGTAGGAACATTTTGAATTTTTGGAGTTAACCAAGGTCACTGCCTTCAACGTTTCCACGGGTGGTTGAAAGCATTTAAATTCTTTATTGATTTTGAAGTATTTTGGAGAGAAATTAAATTTTCTTTTTATCCTTTACACTAGTTCCTGCTTTCTATTCTAGCTCTGAACACAAAGAATAATGATATTTTTTGAATGATTAAATGACAATTCGTTTTCAAGAACATTCATTGTAGTAGTTAAGTACTAAGTCTTGATTTAAATGTACATCTTACAACAACACCTTGAACAACATCATGAAGTAGCTGCTTCACATTCAATACATCCCAACGAAACACTTGTGACGTGAAAGCAAACAGAATGATTAAAAATTGTTACCGAACCTCCTTTCGCAAACACTCACCATCCAGACGGGGAAAATAATAGACAACTGCGTCCACCCAAGTGCGACAAAATTAAACATTGTGTAACAGATTACCCCACGAAGATGATACGAGCGAAACGAATGCTTCACCTTCATGTATTCATACTTCATCCCTCACCCGTATGACGAGTTACAGCAACAACAACAAAAAACACCTGAAAGTGTAGTTAAGACTCCATCAACCGTACACAGTGCACAGTGCACAGGGCGCGCGTGTTTGCTCGTCGTTTATCGATATCTCACCAAACACGCTTGTCCGCGTGACGAACGAGAGACATGACCGACTGGGGTAAGCGTATCATCATCATCATCATACTATTCCCAACCGCCACCTGTGCAACGAACGCGATCCTTCTTCTCGACTGATAGACCCCCTCGGCCCCGGGACATCATACCGTTATCGAAACATTCTATCAACAAATCGCTTATCGAGGAACCCGCAGCTACACGAGACACACGGTCGGAGTAGAACACGGACCGCGGTTAAACGGCAAAATCCCAAGAAAATGCGATTTCTTATCGGCTGTGTCGAAGTGTTGGTTACGACACGGGAAAGCTACCAGAGCTCGCTCGTAGCGGGTACGTTGCTTTGATTGCTGCGAGGTTTCGTGAAGATTTTATCAAAAGCACGATTCACCCCACACTAAGCGAGGATGATCGGGCAGCCAACCAAAAGTCAACGTTCCCTAATGGTTGACGGTTGGAAGTTGGTCCTGCTAGCCAGCCAGCAAAAAGTTTCGATCGTAATTTCGGTCTCACCAGTTCAGCCCGTTTGCCCGTCGACGTGGCAGAGCAAGGTGCGATATGAATGCAAATTGCGCATCAGGACCTACAATTCTACACTGTTCGATGAGGTTGGGACAAAATTGCAAGAAGCGTCACACTGCCTGCCAAGTGGAATGCAAAAAGCCGATGATAGTTGACTGTAATCGGTGCTACTGAATGCCAGCTCCGTACACAAGCAGGCTACACTCGTCTTCCCAAAAGACGCTACGAAGACGACTTAAGCTGCAAATGTAGGGATGGGATTGATTTCTTATCGTTCAATGCCCGTGTATCTACACGAGGATAATCCACAGCGAGCACATCGTCATCCGTTTCAGCACCAAAAAGGGGAAACACATTGGGGACGTCTTTGTGAACAGAACTCCTCAAAACTCCTTGATCCTGATATAGTTAGACGTCCCCGCTGCCTGTGCAACATCCAGCAAACAGGCCCTAAAAAAGCGCCCACAAGTCCAGAAGGTCTCCAAAGTTCACCGTCTGATACTCCAGAGTGGCTGGGACGCTTCCTGGTTGTCCGTAGCCCTAGCGGCAGCAGCAAAACATCCCAACCCTAATGATAAATTAAGTTTTCAAGAAAGTATTAGTTGGCAAAGTTTCACCCAGGCTCGGGCCAGCATCCATCGGTGCTGCCCATGGAACGTGACTTTCATTGGCCAAGTGTCCGAAAGAGAGAAGTGTGTCATCGTCACGGCTTGCGGATGGCTCACGGACACATTAATCAACCTACCGTGTAGAATGGCTTACCGATACCGTAACTTCGTCTTCATCTTCTTCGTCCCTGTTCCGCTGTTTTGCACTCCAGAACACGTACCCTCCATTAGCCCTTTGGGAACACACAGCGATAAGCCGACTTCGTGACGGCTAAATATGGTTGGCGTTTTCCGAGCTTTTTTGCCGGACACTACTATAAGGATGCAGAAAATTAACATCATTATTCAAGCCCGATCTAATGATCACACCGGTAGGGCAGACGATGGAAAGAACGGAACCCCCGTCAACACAATCGGAGGAAGTTCTCATTGCAGGTTCAGCTTAGTGCTTGTCGGTGGCCGGTATTGGCATGTAATTAAAATGGAAAAGAATTTTGGATGTCTTCGTTTACGTGATGATCCTCAATGGTGCGAGCCGTGTCGGGAATTAAAAACCGGCACGACGCTGGAAGAGTAATTGCTTCGCCACTCCAGTGCAGAATGCGACCTAAACTATACCGACTAACATCTTGATCTGTAAGGAAATTGTTTCATATCGTCCAGACATCTTCACCCAGATCGCAGAAGATGGGTGATTTTATTAAGCTTTATATCCTGTAGCATACCATTTGTCTACACAACCAGCATGATAGTAACCGGAATGGTGTCGGATGATTGAAGAAGGAGAGAGAGAGAGTGGACGAATGAAAAAGTAACGTCACGTACCAGAGTAAGGACCCGCACAGAAGCGGCACATCATCCACAGTTTCCTGTGCCGCCATGGGGAAGCCTGGTTGCTTCCACGTCCGAACCATATGGTGAGCGCTTTTGTGTTTCGTTTTTGCACTTGCTAGTGTCCACCAGAGCTAAGGAAGAGCTCTTTCAGATCATCAAGACCGGCAAGAACCTTGAGGGCAATCTTCACACATGTCCACATACGCTCCCAGTACATCGTGCCGTATTGTATTGCGCGAGAATAAAGAGACTGTGCCTCTTCACCGGAATGGAGCGTGGTGGAAGTTCCGTCATTCTTAGTGCAGAAATCATGATTCCAGGCCAACCATGCCTAACCATGCCTAACCAGCCGCAGGCCACCACACGAGACGGAGTCGGAGCGTAGACGTGTGGAAAGTGATTGCCCCTGTCTTCACGAAACATGGCCCGGTCGGTCCCCCAACACACACACACGCACATTCACATCATCTTCAGGCACCGGTTATCGTCGGCAAATCGGAAAAGTGAATCTTTTCAGCCGTGCCCTGCCGCGGGACAAAAAGCCACCCCACCTCAGACCGCAGACAACTAGGAGGTTCGCGGAGGTAGGGACAGACAGCTGACGAGAAAATTGTGTGAGTTGTGAATAAACAAAAATGGGATAAGTCGACATCTCACACGCAAACAAAGCGTCCTCGTTCGTCACCAACGTCCTCCTCAGCGAAACGACCAGGTCCAATTGACGTTCTTTTATGCGCGATGGATATTTTTTTTCTCTTCTGCGCCCCTCTGCTTGTGTGTAAGCACTGCCGGGAAAAGGATGCACACCCGCCAAGAGGACGAAACCGGTGAAAGGATGATGAAATATGATATCCTTCAATGGGTGTACCGGAGAAGTGTTGACTTCTTTCTACCGCACGGCGGCGGGCACCTTGCGGTGTGCCGCCCGTCGTCCAAGGGCTTTGTGTGTGTGCCACTTCTTCGAACCACTCGTCTTGCTCCAGTTGGTGTGTGTGTGTGTAGTTCTGTGTTAGTCACACAGTACCTCTCCCATCAAAGCACGGCGAGAACCGGACCGCCGGAGGCACAAGAACCGAAAGGATGGAAATGGCATTATTTGCGTGTGCCATTTGCAGCCACCATCGGCTCCAGCGAAACTACTAAGCCAAACACTGAGCTGAACACGAGATGACTGAGATGAGAAAAGATGGTGGATGAAAGAAAGAGACAAAGCAAGAGATAGAGAGAGAGAGAAAACCATCAGCGGAAACTCTGTGCCACCCTGCGGTTAGAATCATTTCCACGCTCGATGTCGGCGGGATGGATGATTTCCGCCATTCACAGCGATGAAGCAAAGATGCCGCTGCGGGTGAAACAGAGGACGCCACACACACACACACGCCATTAGGGTAGGTGAAATGAGGCGAACTTTTATTTTCGCCTCAAGGTCCAACGTACAAGGTTGCCTGTGTGTGCAAAAAAGAAGGTAACAAAGTGCTGGAAAAAATGGAACAAAATAAGCGCGATAACTACGTTAGGCCCTGCGGTCATTGCGGATTGGTTGAAGGTGGCGGTTCTGGATGGCAATGCTCAAGGGTTTGCGCGCGAGTTCTTCACAATCATCAGTCACCTATTAAAGGTGGGTAATATGCTGCTTACGGTGCTGAGAGTACCATCGTAGCTAGCGTAGCGTTAGAACCGTAGAGCTGGGCTTTATTGAGTCTTAGGCACAATCTGATTCCAAAAAAGTAGAACAAAACAGTCACAGAGAAGTATAACATAACCCACTTATATGGATATGCCAAAAGTGCTCCTAGCTCAGCTCATAAAAGCCTTACACCATATGCCGAAAGGATTGGGCTCTGTTCTGGCGTACTTCATAATCTCTTGACGTTCCGCGCGCATACGTCATTCAGTTCGCTCGACCGAGCCAAGCCAATCATCCCCAAGCAGTGCACTTGCCTCTCCTTAACTCAATGTTGCATTATTTATTTACATGCTACACATCTCCACAGGCACTGAGCAAACTCGAAAGAGCACATGACGGAGGCCATTTTGTCGCCTGCCGTTGAGCAGTTGACGAGAAGGCTCTTGGCTGTTTCGTTTCTCTGCCTCTAACAGCTTCAACTGCAAATCCTTTCAAACCAGAGCGGAACACATCCGCTGACGCTGGCTCGAAATAACAACTTCGGCCATCATTTTTTCACATTACTCGCATGGTTTTACATGATTGCATTGCTGGTTTGTTTGTATGTGTTTGTGTACCCATGGAGTAGCCTACCCTCTATAACACCACTACAATACACTCCCACAATTGGCAAACGGAATCAGGGCTAACCTTCAAACTCATAAACCTCAACGGTACAGTGTGTTTCTAGGCCATTGCGCTCGTTCTCGGTTCTCGGTGGCAGAGAACGCGCTCACCCCGCCAGGCTTACGACGTACGATAAAATCCGTCCGTCCGTTTGTTCCGCATCGCAGTTTACTGATTTCGGGAGACATCCAAAACGGGGCGATCGGAGGGGGAGGTTTAGTAGCCGCAGTGGCGTCATGCGGGCAAACGCCAGTCCTGGTTGCTGAAGTTGAATGTACGATAAGGACATTGTCGTTCTGTACGTAAGCCCAGTGCAAGTGGATTGGGCAGGACCCGGAGGACAGGAGGAAAAAAAATCATAACAGAAAAAAGGGGCCGACTCAAGCAATTTCGAAAGCCGCAGCAGATCTAGGCAGGCAGAAAGGAGCTGGAACAGTCCCAACCACAAGACGCTCGAGCGCGAAATCGGTACTGCGTCTGCGGGATTTGTTGTTTATCATGTATTTACTCCGAAACAGGGCAGTGTAGGCCAAGCTATCTCGATTCCCGGACAAGATAACTGACTAGGCCGTTCAAGGCCGTTCGAGGAATGGAGAGATGGTTGGAAGTGGCGATGTTTACAGGATGTTTGTCCCCCAAACACTTGCAGTGGGGGAAAAACGACTGCTGTCGGGATTGATCAGCACTTCATCCCCTCTCTCCCGGTGATTCCAAATTAGCGAAAGCAACCGAGTAAGAGTAGCTTACGCGGTTCAAGATTTCTTGATCTTAATTCTTGGAAATAAACATCCTTGGGTGATGTGATACTACTAGACAAGATTGTTCGATAATTTTCTGCTCCAATCGCTCTCGTTTCGCTGTCATTGATTCTTGATGTAATGGCAGGGTGCGGTTTCTTGGAGCTCTTTCGGACGCAGGCTCTGTTATCGATTGATGCACGAATGGGTCAAGAGGAAATTCTGATGCGTATATAACACATTTTATTCGGTCGATAGAGCGAGAGGGGAAAACAAAACCAGCAACAGCAAAAAAAGGAAAACTGTTTGTGTGATTTTCTCCACCTTACCTTCAAGACACTACCAACAACAACAAAAATAACAGCAATCCCCATAACGATCCCAAAAACCCTGAATTTTATCCACTACCACTGCCGCCCTTTCCGAAAATCCTTATCAACATAGGGATAATCCGATCCGGTGTTATGTTATGCTGCTTGCTTTGCGTGTGCAAGTGTGCTTTTTTCATCCTTCTTCAGGCTCACATCTTTTCAAATGTTGTTTGCGTTAAACGGTTTCAAGGCTAACGGAAGGCAGAGATAGCGAGATCAAGCGAGAGAGAGGATGAGAGCAACCGGTAACGGAGCTGCAGAGAAAATTGATTCAATTTCCCGTGCGCCCCAAACCATCGGCCCTCTAAACAACCCGCTCCTAAGCGGTGCCTCATCCTCCAAAAACAAAACACACGCACACATATGGAAATGGGAGATGTGGAAGGATGCGTACGGGATGCGAGGGTACAACAGCAGCTCATGTTGCTTGCTTTACCACGATGAAACCGAACGCACAGCAACGCATCTTCTTGCGGGGTTCTCGCTCGGTGGTCCTGTTTTGGTCCTCGCAAGGATAAGCGTAACCGAGCCGCCACCGAGGAAGCTTATCCGGAGTCCGGGGCGAAGAAAGCCGGAAAAATCGCGCGTCGTTACGGGTAACATACACACACGCACGGACGCACGGACGCACATACAGACGGGTGTTGGGTGTGTTTTGATTCCGCCTAACAGTTGCTTTTTTCTTCGTTTGAGGATCCAGCACGGAATAAACATCCTCATCGGCGTAGGATTGGCCGAACATCCTAATCCTTGAGGGGCTTAGGATATTCGTTATTTGTCCAAGACGGCGACCCTGGCACGTGTGTGTGTGTGTGTGTGTGAGAGAACTGCGTCGTTAAATCCGGTCGTTAAGGAAACAAGGTACTGCACCAAAAAAACACAATTTTCTTACATCACTTCCAAGAAGTTCGAAAAAAACCTCTTCCGATCGATTACCGTCCAAGAAAGGTAGACCGCTACTTTCGGGCTCTGTAATTTATTGTATTATGGTTTACATTAATTTCCTTTTTGCTTTTTCAAGATTGTGTATCTTACAGGCTTTTCCGCGTCTAGTTTCTAACTTCCCTTTACAAACAACACGCTGCATACTTCACCGATGACGTAATTCGCGACGTTTATTCATTTGCAACGTGACACTTTCCCGCCAAAAGGTTCGAAGCGGAGAAGCGGACGCGGCGTGATGTAATCGTGCCAGAACCGCATCGCGCCATCGCAATACCACGCGAGACGGTAAAACAGGTTCAGGCCGGGCATCAGTCGGGGTTTGCTAGCACAAAACAACAAACCGACGTAAAAAGCACGTCCATAGAAGGCATTAACGGAGCACACCGTACGTTCCTCACCACCATGGTTGATGCTTTTTCTGGGCCCTTCATCCCCATGCCCATTCAACGAAGATCTCAACCGTGCGTGGGCCTTGCATGATCGCGAGTGTAAAATGTATGGTGGAGAGAGAAAAAACAAACCGGTTTTGATGATCACCGTACCCCGGGAAAAGGGGAAGCATTGGTGTGTACGCCGGCAGCCGGAGGAGTGGGTACCGGTTTACAAACAAACAAAACGCACCAAACGGACGCCGGTATTTCGCGTCCCGGTGAAATTCGACGTGCGTTTCTTTTTGGCGCGAATTGTTGTGCGATCGGCACAAAGAGGTGGAATTTTTAAAAATAACGAATACATTCACATCAACCGCCACTGCGATTGACTATTTGATTGACACATCGACCCAATAATTAGCTTTTCGGAGGTACAGGACGTACAAAACAAGTTAGAATATGTTCGGGAGGGCGTGTTCCGCCTTCAAACAAATCAAAAGCCGCAGTCATTCCTTCACGCGATGGCGCGCGCACGCTCGCAATGGCAAAGGCAATAAAAGGCGAAGATCTTCAACCGAAATTTCACCTCACAATCCCACAGCAACAGTTTAAAACTTGTACCACCAGTCAGGATTTCGTGTGGGCGTCCCGGGTGCCCTTCTTCCTGCACCTTCGCAATCTTCCAAACACGCAAATATTGTTGCTTCTTGCCCTTGTCTTTGCTTGGGGTTCATTCTCTTCCCTCCCAGAAAATGGACACTGTTGCAACAAACTGTTGCTCTACAATACCCAATGCCCAAAGCAAGCCCTCTCAAACTTCGCGAATTTCGTGAAATTCCCAATAGGTACCGACACTACCGACCCGCCGGACGGATTGCATGCCGACGTAAAAACAGTCGTTAAACTTTAGATCCTCTGGCCCGCTCGCAGTTTCTCCCTTTTCGCGCGAAGGAAAGACTGTGTGGCCACACTTTGGAAAGATGTCAATTTTAATTTTCAACCGACAATCAATTTTACGCCCCAAAACGCCACCGAAAGCAAACAAAAAAATAAACAAGCGAATAAAACAAGCAAACAAGTAGCAAACACGGCAGCGTGGCACTGTCGCCGGGCTCGGCGTGCCGGTGGGTTGAGAGTTTTGCTGAAAGGTTGTTGCTGAATTTTTTATTATCATTTGATTCGGGAAAATGGGCTTCAACGGGTGGAGGGGCTTCGGCACAACAAAACGGCTATAAATCCATGTTTTCCCCCTTGGTCTCGGTGCGGGCTTTGTTTTGACAGCGACGAGAAAACGATCGTTTAATTTTCTTTCCCATCCACCTGCTGACGGCGGCGCCAGGCTAGGGTAATGAATTTCGATGAAGGATCAGCGTGTGGCAGCGAGTTGCGTGAACCCTTTTCCGCGGCTGGCTCGCTGAGTCGGTTTCATAAATTTTGAGTATTATACGTCAATCAATAGTTAGCTCATAGCGTGACGTAGCGACGTGAGTTATTACGACCTGCTCGCAACGCTGCTGACTATGTGAGAGTTTTACATAGTCACTTCATTATGAAACATCAATTTAAACCGACAGTGAGCGCGCGCGAGCGCACCATCATCATGAGCTAATTTGCTAACCAAATAATTATTGGCGGTGGACCTCACCTGGCGGGGCGATTCGTTGTTATTTGATGCACTTGACCATTGCCCAAAATTTTCGCATGCACATAAACACTGCCCGCAATAAATAAATCCCCATCTCCGGTCAGCCAAGGCCAATAAAATTTAGAGACGCACGTCCATGTCACCGTGACGGCTTCCCAGAAGGGGAAAGCGAAACACACAAAAAAAAAAAACGACAGCATTTCCTATTTTCCCACGCAAAACGATCAGTCCATGGCAAGGGTGGTTTAAAACCAGGAACCAGGATTAGTGAACCGTATCGTGTGCGTGTGGCCACATTCGTTCCACAACATAATCCTGTCGCCGAATTCACGGCTAGTGGGTACGATGCTGCGGGGAAAGGAATGGTTGGATTATCGCGGTAGAACACAATTTGGGCACAATTCGGTGCAGCGATGCAACATGCAGGCCAGTTTGATTTTGCTGTTTGCTCAACCGTGATGCTGACGCGGCTAATGATAAACTGTCCAATGCGTTCGCAATGTGTTTGTGTATGCGTGTTGGTGGATGATGGGGACACAATGATAATAATGATGGCGTTGGTCAGAGCGTCCGATAACCGATGACCGATGATCACCGTGTTGCTAATTGAATTTCGATTTATCACAGTCGCTCAATCATAACGTTGCACACAAAGCAAACCTGGCTGAATAGATTCGGGCAGGCCAGCCGTGAGGAATGCAACAGACACGGGCGATGGTGCAAATGTGCAATATTTCGCATGACGCTAGCATTTTAGAGTAATCTTTTTGCTGTGTATGTAAATATTCAATTCTTCATTAAGAATGTACTGAAATTTGTTTGAATTTTTTTCCGTATCTCTTGGAAAATTCTGCACGGGTAACGCATGAATTCGAGTGCGATATTACGTTTGTTATTGTATGCAGCATAACTAGACGTAATTTTGCCTGGAATGGTTGCATGCCAAAATCCGCTGCCATTTGACCGAAACATTTATCGATAGTATCATAACATCAAAAGCGATCGAATGCATCATGATGAGCGAATTCGCTACATTACATCATTCCATGTAGATGAGATGACTTGGAATCGAATGAGGACGTTTTATTCATTTTATTCTAAAAGCAAAATACATCACTGGATCGAAATTTCGCGGGAATTTGCGTGAAATGGATATTCTAAATGATGTAGGATCATTAATCAGCAATGTTGCTAATGCAAATCCATTAGCATTTGCATGCAATTTGTGAAGTTATGAGAAGTATTCTGACAGAAGGATAATCACAAATTTGACAATTAACGTCAATATGTTGAACCAATGGCTGTATACAGACACGGCACATACCATCTCTTCATTGACTTCAAAGCCGCATATGATAGCATAGCCAGTGTAAAACTGTATGACGCTATGAGCTCTTTTGAAATCCCGGCCAAACTGATAAGGCTAGTTAGAATGACTATGACCAACGTCACATGCCAGGTGAGGGTGGATGGAAAACTTTCAGGAGCTTTTGCTACCACCAAAAGTCTGCACCAAGGGAACGGGCTTGCCTGTCTCCTATTTAACCTGTTATTAGAGAGGGCCATCCGCGAGTCGAGGGTGGAGACTACGGGAACCATCTTCTATAAGTCAACCCAGGTCCTGGCATACGCTGATGATATAGACATCATTGGTCTGCGGCTCTCCTATGTAGCAGAAGCCTACCAAGGGATCAAGCAGGCGGCAGAGAGCCTCGGATTGCAGATAAACAAGGCAAAGACCAAACTGATGGTGGAAACATCAGCGGGCCTACCAATAAATTATCAGAATCTACGTAGGCGTGCGGCGCAGATAGGTGAACGCACTTTTGAAGTCGTCCCACAATTCACTTATCTTGGGTCAAAGGTCAGCAACGACAAGCCTGAAAAAGCAGTTCACCTCAAAGAATCTGTCGCGACGGACGAAGCTGGGACTATATGGTACCTATATAGTACCAGTACTCACATACGCCTCTGAAACATGGACACTGTCCAAATCTGACGAAACCCTCTTAGCCGCGTTCGAGAGGAAGATCCTCAGAAGTATTCTTGGCCCCGTATGTGTGGAAGGACTATGAAGGACCCGTTATAATGACGAGCTATACGAGATGTAAGGCGACCTCACTGTCGTACAGAGTATAAAGCTCGCCAGGCTCTGGTGGGCTGGCCATGTTATACGCATGGAAACGGACGACCCAGCCCGTACAGTCTTTTTAGGCCGTCCACAAGGACAGAGGAGGCGTGGTAGGCTCAAATTGAGGTGGCAAGTTGGCGTGGAGGCGTCCGCCATTAAGCCCGGGATAACGGACTGGCAGACGAAGGCGCGAGACCGTGAGCGGTTTCGGACCCTCCTGAGGCAGGCCAAGACCGCAAAGCGGATGTAGCGCCGGATAAGTAATGTTGAACCAATCTCACAGCCTCGTGACAAGAGTTTCGATTTACGTACTACTACACAATGGTTCAATTCTGATATGAAGCAAGTGCAAAGACGGAAATAGCATGAATAGATGTTTTTGCAGCACATCAAATATTTAATAATGAAATCAATATATTGCTATCAAAACGCTATTGAAAACAAAGATTACATTCATCAATCGTGACACAATTCATCGGATGCTGTAGGTATTGGGGATGAATCCTTACACCTTCAATGTTTATCAATTACAATTAGAGATGAGTGCTCTAAGTAAGAGTGAATGAATTATTTGTCTCTGGCAATTGATTCAATTCTGCACGAATAGTTGTTAGGACCTTCTCACTCACTCGCTTACTCCGAGCCAATTAGATAGTTACTAGTGTGAGGTTCATTTTAATTGGATATCCATTAGTGAATAAACTATTAGATTATCGCTAACCACGTCACTTCTACATTTATTCAACTAAATAAAAAAGCTATGCTCCTTATCACTAATTGTATTGCTCAAAATTGTCCGTCGATTCCTAATTATTATCTAAGCATAAATTAAAAGTATGAAGTCGTCCCATAGCGATTCCGATTGATAATGTCATTAAACAATTTACTTGAAGTGATAAGCAACTCTCCATTGAACGATCCATAAACTCCTTCCAAACCACCTTTGTTGACACACCACTACAGCATACACGGTGTGTACATCGAATTTTGTATTTCAACATGTACCATCGATATTTTTGTTTTCCCTACAGCATAAACAAACACGCACCAATTCCCATATGCGCTAACCGATGTCTTCTGAGCGAGAAAATTCCACTTCATTCTTCCACATTAGTCCACGACAAGCGGCTGCTCCTACAAACACTTGTGACGTGTGTAAATATCCTCGCCCTGACTCGATAAAAACAGGGGTAAATCCCATATCCCTTCCCATTCCCACCCGCGTCCATGCCTTCGCAGTGCAATTAGAGTGAAGGCGGAAAGTGGATCGTTTGCCGGCCGGGGCCAGTTAAACGTACCAGTTAGTCATATTTGCCCGTGTTCGATACCCAGTTTCTTTCCGGCTCTAATGAACAGCTATTTTCGAAGAAAACAACTAACCAAACAACTGCGTCTTCGCCCTTTTTGTGGTAGTGGGAGGGAAGGAACTGGGAAAAAGGGCCTAGGTTTAACACGCTCCAAATTCGAACACGTCGTCGTTTGTGAGCCCCAGCCTCGTCGACACCGCCGCGATCGATCACGGCCCGAAACCGAACCAAACGGCAAACCGGTACCCTAAGTCTATTTGCTCACCGTCGTCGTAGCGTTCGTCCTCGCACAGCCCACGGCCACTTTCCGGGAGGATACATTGTGAAGAGCCCACAGCCGCGAATGTTCATCTTCACGTCTCCCCGGATCTGAACATGTCTCGGTCGGTGGCGGGGAAGGCTTTTTACGATTGTTTGCCGCGCACACACACAAACACACCCGTACATGTAGCGCGTGTGTAACAGAGAGCAGGTAGTACGTGACCTCTTAACACATTACCCTACGGCCCTCCCGCAAAACCCGGGCGCTCATTAAGCGCCTGCTAACTTGCAGGGCTAATAAAACTCGGTTCGGTACCGGTTCCGCCACCAGGGCCGGTGGAAGATCGCTTTACCAACCCGGCCACCGGAAGATTTTCTCCACCCCATCCTTTACCGCCGTACCGTTGCGTTCCAAACCAAAATAAAGGGCCCTTTCGCTTCCCGGTTTTACTGCTGGAACAAATTACAACCAGCACGTCACATTTTCGGTTTGGGAGGAGAAATTTTCGATCGATTAGCACCTCGCCCCGCAACGAAGGGAAGAGAAGTGGCCGGACAAACGGGCGGGCAAAGCGCTAGCATCGCTGCTACGCTGGCAGCCACGTGGTGGGCATAGTGACAGACCAATTTACAGAACCCTGCCAATGGGTAATGCAAACCGTGCTGCTGCACAACTTGCAACTCCACAGAATTGTGCCCGGTTGTTGTCCAGCAACGGCGGTAAGCAGGAGGAAGAGAACGCGGGTAAAAAGGCAAGTCACGTCTTGCCAGACTGCACCCTGAATAGTTAACGCAGCGCGCGGGACCTACCACCGTAAGACCGGACAGAGCGCAATCGTCATCTTCTTGGGATGCCGTCCCATGCGTCGATACATAAAATGCGTAGGACCGTTTCCCATAAAAAAAACCGCACCGAAAAGATGGCACCGATTGTTGTCTGCAATCGAGCGTGTATGTGTGTGCGTTTGTGTTAGCCCTTGCGTCTCGGAGGTCTCGGAGACTTGTTCCGCCCACGGTTCGTACTGTAGGACATTGAACTGGCGGGGAAGCATGATGAACGGCAGCACTAACAGCGCATCGGAGCGTCTCCCAATATTGTAAGGCTTCGTGGGATGAGTGAGCAACAGCCCTTGGCTGCACGTGATGGGAAGAGATACAAAAACGGTTACCCCTTTGCAGAACGCAATAATTGATGCCAGGAGGATGCGACCCGTGCATGGGAATGCTGTGGAGCCGACCACAAGAACACATTCGTCCCACAGTGGTTTGACCTCTGGGTTGGAAACTGATCTCCGTGGAAGGTACGCTCGGTGATCACATCCACCGTGGCCGTGCAATTAGGGCATTCGATGAGAAGGCTTCCGCTAGAAGTCGTTTAGACGTTAGCAAAAAACACACACATACACGAAAACCTTGGAATAATTACACCAAGAAGTGGGGAGTTTGTTGCATCGTTGCATATGCCTACTACAGTCAGCACACACGTGCTTTGCATCTTGGCCTTTAGCTCGTATATCAGGCCCGTTCACCGATGAGTCAGTAAGCTCAAACTGCTCACAGACCGCTAAATGATGCAAGTAGGATTTCCAAGAAAATAGACATCCATTTAGCAGTCGACTGGACAGGTTTAATTGCCGCGACGAGGAAGGTCGCGAAGGATGACTCACACGAGCAGAGCGCAGTAAACAAACGAATCCGCTGCTTCAGTGTTCCACACTTCAAGATTCACCTTCACCGAGTTAGATCAGCTCGAAATCCGATGAGCTCGAAACAAACCGCTCACTACTCTGCACCACGATAGAGTTATCAAACACGACGCGTTCCCAACCGGTAAGGTTTTGATTAATGATCAATGGGTACGTCCGTAAAGCGTAAATAAAAAGCCGTGACACACACACACACACAAACCACAAGCAAAACTCATTCTCCCCCCAACCTACTTGCCATCTTCAAAGAGCGTTTCCGATAGCTTTCTGCCGGGCGAACAAATCGCTTTTCGCCGTCCCCATCCGCGGCTGCTACGTGCGCGGACGACAATCTCCGGATGGCGTAACAAGACAGTGATTTAGATAGCGAGCGGCGATAAGATACAGAGTACACACAGGCCCGGCTCTCAGCTCGGTTCGGAATGTTTCCTTTCTGGCAGGCCCCGCGGGAGAGTTCATCCGAACCCTCCCCGGTGCGGTCTCCGGCATGTTGCAACCGGACCGAAGTCGAAGTCCATACTGGGTAACAGCGAGCAGTAGTAAGTAGTAGCGGTGTTAGTGTGTCGTACTAGCAGGGAGTGTGTGCGTGTGTATACGTTGTTTATGTTTACAATCCCCCTTCTTCCATCGGCTTGCCTGCAGCCGGCAAATAAGAAACATTCCACTCCGAAACACAATATCGAGAGGGACGAGGGCATAGGCCCGACCTCCCGAGGGCATAACCGAGAGCGGTTGGACACATGAACGTTTTGGTTTTGGAATATGAGATCGCGTGGAGAAGAGGGGAACAAATCAGAAGAAAAAGAGTGTGGCCGCCTCAGAGTTTATTGCCCCGAAAACTGTACGCCATATGCTAATTGCTTACATTCGGCAACAGTTCGGCCAGTTCGGAGGGGGGGGGGGTAAGGGGTGTGGTGTTCGCCTGTTCAAATTAAGTGAATTG
This sequence comes from Anopheles arabiensis, assembly GCF_016920715.1. Taxonomy (NCBI): domain Eukaryota; kingdom Metazoa; phylum Arthropoda; class Insecta; order Diptera; family Culicidae; genus Anopheles; species Anopheles arabiensis. Next base: position 84,265,098 of record NC_053517.1, on the reverse strand, counting down.
GGAAGGACAGCTTTTTCTCATCACTTGAGGTCTGCGATATTAAGGGTTAATTAGGGTCTCAAGTAGATAGTTAGAGAGCTTAGGAGATAACGGGAGAGTCGGGCAGGACACGCATAATGAGCGCGAGAAATGCGTAGCCTCGCGAAAGTGCGTAGGTGCGTGAGAAAGGACAGGTGCGCGAGAAGGAATAGGCGCGCGAGCGTAAGGCGAGAGAGAGAAGGTATAAAAAGGAGCATCCGATCGGATAAGCTCTCTTTCTTAATACTCCGGTATACCGCGACAATACTGTTCTCCTGCGCACGATTAACATAATAAAGTGAATATAATTGTAGAAACTTACAAATTGGTGACCCCGACGTGATCTGAAGTGTGTCGTGAAAAGTGTCGTGATTAGTGCAACAAGTGCTAAGTGCATGGCCAATGGATAGAGGAAACAACAACCGTCGTCACTAACGCACATCACGGTCCCACCTCTTCAGCTGTTCACGTCCCTGTTATCATCGTGCTGCAGCGCAGGACTGGAGTATAACACACACGGACACATACACTGCGTGTCGGAACATTAAGGAGAGTGCAACGCGTTACCGCGTGGACAGAGTTTTACCGCTACTACAAAACCTGTCAATCCAACGTACGGGGTGAATGCCATCGTGAAATCCGCGTTTCGGACCATGCGGTAGCCCACATTGTGAGTGTCGCAAAGGAAACCACTCACGGGTTTTTTTTTTCCTCGTTTTCGGATGGGAAGAAGCTAGCCCTCCGAAAACTGACGAGTGTAACACGGGACCACGCCAGAGCAGCGATTTTCTCGTGTGAAGAACAAGGCATAGGAAGCATCGCGATCTTCTATTTGGCAAACCACGTGAAGCAGCCATCGCGATCCTCTATTTGGCAAACCACGTGACGCAGCCATCGCGATTTTCTACGTGGCAAACCTCGTGAAGCAGCCATCGCGATCCTGTATGGTGGAAACCACATGCAGCAGCCATCTCGATCCTGTATGGTGGAAACCACGTTAACCCATCGCGCAGCAGAAATTGAGCTGTGTAAAACAACGGGAAGTAGCATAAGATGACGTGCCAATCATTCGACGGAACATCATAGTGAACGAACGGACGCAGATTTCAACGTGAACGAACGTGCGGAACATCGTGGATGACGGGTGCAGCTTTTTACGGTGCAACATCGTAGATGACGTGTGCAGTTTTTCGTCGGCGCAGCCATCGCAATAACGTGTCGAGATTTTCATCGGCGCAGCATCGTCTTTGCTGCATGAACCACAACGCCGCAGCCGCTATCGAGAACAACGAGCTGAGAACCTCGTGGTGACCTACCGGCTGCTGACGCTATACGCCACGATATCGGTGAGCTCGTTCCTTTATTTTATTTTATCTTTTCTCTTATTATAACGTATTTTCCCGCGTTCCATCATTATATTATTATCGTATATACTATTGCGTTAGATATTAACATGCATTAAATTTGAATTTGCCGACCTATTTATATATATGCATATTTATACATATTTCACAATCGTTTCGTGATACGTCGTAAACATTTCAAACAAAAATTTTTTTTTTCATCATAATACGCAATTTTCATTAAACCAAAAAAAAAAAAAAAAAAAAATCAACTCAATAGTGTAAGCATTTTAGAGAGAATTAGGTACATTTTTTTTATTAGATAGGGAATATTCTGTGAACCCAAAATGTCAAAGAACGAAAGTGATGATAAAAATGCTGGTCCCAGTGCAATTCCGGTGCGAGCCGCGGGGCCGTCATCAGTGGCGGGAACGATGGTACAAGAAAACTCTCATTTGGCCATAGAAAAAATTTCCACAAAATTGCCTTGTTTTTGGGAAGACGCTCCAAGCGCATGGTTTGTGGCAGCAGAAGCTGAGTTCGATATTTCAAACGTTACAAGGGAACGCTCGAAATATTCTCACGTTCTAAGCGTGCTCCCGAAAAACGTCTTGCCGAAAATAATGGACATAATAACTATGCCATTACCAAACAACCCGTACTCACATTTAAAAAGTCAACTTCTAGAAAGGCTTAACGCGAGTGAAGAACAACGAATCACTCAGTTGTTGTATCACGTACAAATGGGTGATCGTAGTCCGTCTGATTTTTACAGACACATGGTTCAGCTGGCAGGTGATTCTGCAAACCTCACTTCCGAGCTTATTCGTAAGCTTTGGTTATCAAGATTGCCAAAAACAATGGAAGTAGCGCTCATTGCCATCGGAAACCGAGAAATTAATGAGCTAATTAAAATCGCAGACAGGGTGTGGGAAGCAACCCAAGCCGGAGCGGTATCATCAATCGCAGGCGTTTCTTCTAGTGAAAGCTCGGGAAGAAATCCCTCGAATGAAACTGCAATATTGCGACAGGAAATTTCTGAACTGCGTAGTATGCTAAGGAGAATTTCCTTCCAAACAGGAAATAATAGAGGAAGACAGCGAGAAAGATCTCAGAGCCAAAAACGTGCAAGAACACCATCACAGGTTCGAAAGCACCCCATGTGTTATTTTCATTTTCGGTTTGGCGAACAAGCACGACGGTGCCAAAAACCCTGCAATTTTTCGCAGCAAAAAACTAATTTGCTCAACGGCAGCGGCGGGCAACCCGAGAGCAATATTGGGCTCCTCTCGTCTTTTCATTGACGATGAAAAAACAACATTTACCTTCCTTGTAGATACAGGAGCCGACGTGTCCGTCATACCGTACAATCTTTTTGGAAAAGTCATCAAACAAGCTGAACACCAACTAGTAGCAGCTAATGGTAGCCCTATTGCTACTTACGGAACCAAGTTGCTACAGTTAAGTCTTGGACTTAGGAGAGTGTTTTCGCACTGTTTCACACTTGCTGAAGTGAATCGACCAATCATTGGGGCTGATTTTTTAGCGAAGCACGATTTGTGGGTCGACTTAAAAAGAAAGAGGTTGATCGATCATCTTACAGGACAAGAAACGATCGCAACCATCGCTTTAGTGGATACACCTACCCCCAAAAACTGGATGATTGAATCGAGCATATTTGGTGAAATTTTTAAAAAATATCCAACTTTAGTGGATCCACCAGATTATAAAAAGCCAGTTAGGCATTCGATAGTACATAACATCGAAACCAAAGGAAGCTTACCATTTTCTAAACCACGACGTCTGGATCCGAAAAAGCACAAGATTGCTCAAGCAGAATTTCAACACATGTTGGATCTGGGAATCTGCAGAGTGTCCTCGTCGTCAGCTTCGTCACCGCTACACATGGTACCCAAACCTGATTCAGATTGGAGACCTTGCGGCGATTATAGGCGTTTAAATGCCATCACAATACCTGATCGTTATCCGATCCCGCATGTGCAGGATTTTACGATGAACTTGGATGGTTGCAAATTTTTTTCTAAGTTGGATATCATTCGAGCGTACCACATCATACCTGTTGCCGAGGAAGACATCCACAAAACGGCGATAACCACGCCGTTCGGGTTATTTGAATTTCTAAGGATGCCGTTTGGCCTCAGAAATGCAAGCCAGTGTTTTCAACGACTCATGAATAATATCTTTCATGATTTAGATTTTGTGTTTGTATACATAGATGACATTCTGATAGCTAGTTCGACGCGTGAATCCCATTTAGAACACTTGCACATTGTTCTAAAACGTTTAACGGATCACGATATAAAACTTAAGCCATCAAAATGCATTCTTGGTGTGAATCAAATAGAATTCCTCAGCCACACCATTTCGGCGAAAGGGATAACACCATCGCCAGAAAAAATAATGGCCATTCGAGATTTTCCTTCACCATGTTCGGTGAAACAGCTTCAAAGAGTTTTGGGAATGGTGAATTATTATCACCGCTTCATTCCTAACATTTCAGATAAGCTAAGAGTGCTTCACCAGTTAGTAAAAGAGCACAACAAAAATAGGAAAATCAAATTCGAATGGTCTGACGCTTGTGAACAAGCACTAAATCAAATAAAGGATGAACTTTCAAACGCTACCATGCTCGTGCATCCGAAAAGTAATGCTACTTATACACTAACAACAGATGCTTCTAGTGTTGCTGTAGGGGCAGTATTACAACAAACTAGCGAAGGCATTTTGGAACCTCTTGCGTTTTTTTCTAAAACGATGACGCCCACGGAACAGAGGTATTCCACATTCGATAGAGAATTGCTCGCTATTACTCTTGGGATAAAACATTTCCGACATTTTCTAGAAGGTAGATCGTTCACGGTTTATACAGATCATAAACCATTGATCCATGCCCTAAATTCAAAAACAGAAAAATCCCCAAGACAATGCCGACAACTAGACTTTATTTCACAATTCACAACGGATATAAAGTACATTACTGGCGAGAGCAACGTTGTGGCAGATGCGTTATCTCGAATAGGAGAAACCAACGAAATCACAAACTTCACATATGAAGCAATTGCAAAGGAACAACAAAAAGACGAACAGCTAAAACAACTATTTGAAGACTCAAATAGTCAGGCAAACTCCAAATTCAAATTAAATCAATTAATATTGGATAAAAACAAACTAGTATTCGAGTCGTCGACTGGACAGAATAGGTTGTATGTTCCTCAATCTCTAAGAAAAAAAACTTTCGCCAACCTACACAACCTATCCCATCCGGGTATTCGCGCATCACGCAAGCTGTTATCCGAAAGATTTTTCTGGCCGTCAATGAACAAGGACGTGGGAAACTGGACTCGTTCGTGTGTTGGATGCCAAAAAGCTAAAATTGGTCGTCACACTCGCTCGCCTTTGGAAGCATTATCCGTTCCAAAAGGGAGATTTGAACATGTGCACATGGACATCGTTGGTCCATTGCCACCATCCGAAGGAATGAGCTACTTACTGACCATTGTTGACCGTTTTACACGTTGGCCGGAATGCTATCCGATGCCTGATATGTCGGCTAAAACGCTAGCTGAAACATTTGTAAGGAATTACATTCCAAGGTTTGGTTGTCCATCTACAATCACAACCGATAGAGGCAGACAGTTCCAGTCAAAACTGTTTGAAGAACTAACAAAGTTGTTAGGAACACATCACATTAAAACGACTGCGTATCACCCTCAATCCAATGGAATGGTTGAAAGATTCCATCGACACCTAAAAGGAGCGTTAAAAGCCTGCGAAGACAATACGCATTGGATTTCTCGATTGCCACTGATTCTGCTGGGCATTCGAGTAGCATACAGAGACGCATTAAAAGGCGCTCCAGCAGAAATGGTATATGGAGAAAGTTTGCGACTTCCTTCCGAAGTATTTTTACCCTCTGCTGCAAAATCCGTCGAGGACGTACCCGAATTTGTCCAGGATTTTAAAAAAGCGCTAAGGCACATTGACCCATGCCCACCAAAACTAAATGATACAACACCGGTTTACTTACCAAAACACCTTCAAACCTGTAAACATGTTTTCGTACGGGTAGATAAAGTGAGAACGGGTTTACAAGCACCGTATGAAGGACCTTTTGAGGTAGTTCGACGGTGCAGAAAATTTTTCACGGTTAAAATCAAAGAAAAAAATGAATCTATTTCGATTGACCGCCTCAAACCTGCTTTCGAAATGGAGGGTGTCTCCAAAACAGGCAAAACCACAAATAGCCAAAAGAATGTTCGCTTTGCGAAAAATTAAATGAAATCTCAAGTTAAGAGACAAACACTCTCACAATTCTTTTTCTATCGCGACTCCGTCACTGGTGGGGGGTTCTGTGGTGTTCGCCTGTTCAAATTAAGTGAATTGGGAAGGACAGCTTTTTCTCATCACTTGAGGTCTGCGATATTAAGGGTTAATTAGGGTCTCAAGTAGATAGTTAGAGAGCTTAGGAGATAACGGGAGAGTCGGGCAGGACACGCATAATGAGCGCGAGAAATGCGTAGCCTCGCGAAAGTGCGTAGGTGCGTGAGAAAGGACAGGTGCGCGAGAAGGAATAGGCGCGCGAGCGTAAGGCGAGAGAGAGAAGGTATAAAAAGGAGCATCCGATCGGATAAGCTCTCTTTCTTAATACTCCGGTATACCGCGACAATACTGTTCTCCTGCGCACGATTAACATAATAAAGTGAATTGTAGAAACTTACAGGGGATCTTCCCGAGGTGTAAGGGTGCGAAAGGCAACGGGAACGGCTTCCCTGCATCCAACACCACGCGAAGATGCCAGCAGGTGAAAGTCTTTTGCCATTTTTGTACCGGTCACCGTCACCATTTATGGAGTCGGTTTGAAGGATTGACTGCGGCATCGGTCCTACGGAATCTTCGCAGGGCAAAGGCTATCGTACAGGACAGGCGTGTAATGTTTTCGGCGAATCAGCGAGTGGTTTTAAAGCCCCGGATGGACGTGCAGCGTAAGTTTATTGTGCTGTTTCGGTAAGACATTGATTTGCATGAAGAAAACATGGCGATGACGAAGTACAGTCTGCGATGCTGGGTCATTAGACCATCTGCTGGAGTTATATTACATTATTGGAGATTGTGGACTCTTAAAGCTTATGCATTGAACTCTTATGACCATCATCAGCTCAGAAAAAAACATGGTTTGTTTTTTTAAAGTTGTATTTATAGCACCATGGCATCAAATCTGTACATTCCAACACGGTTTTGACCAAGACATTTGTTACGATTTAGAATACCATTTTGCACACTTTCGTAATATTAGGGTTTTAAGGATAGATAATAGAACAAAACAAACATTTTTGGTGCTTTTTAGGGACTTCAAACTCTAATGACGAATAACCCCGGATGCGAAATACCGTGAAAACCTCTTCCGAACCTTTCGAGGCTCTTTAATGACACGACAGCTTGGTTCCGGGGAATTTATCTTGCTCCGCGCCAAACAATGCTCCCTAACAATGGCCTATACACAAACACACACACAACCAGCACCGACCATTCCATTATCTACTCCAGAATCTACTCACAAAAACCCTACATTGCAGTAATCAAACCATCTCTGTCTGTGGACCACACTGACACTCCTTCATGTTGGGTTTCCCGGGCTCCCTTGAAATTCCTCTCCGCAGAAGTATATCAGCAGTCCGGACGACGGCACTGGAGATGAAATGTAAATACGAACCATACGTTGCCCGTCCACCGATGCACGGGAACGAATGCCCGGATGCGCACCAGCACCAGGACCACACCGAACAAAAGAGTCCCGCGACTGACAGCCAGCCAGGACCCGCCAGTACACATCCAGAACATCCGGCGCTGGGGTCCGCTTTTCCAACTGCTACGAATGTGGGACCATCCGTTTCATATCCCACAGCACAGTTTAGACGGTCGCGCCAAACCGCAACACTTCATGCCACCGCGCTGGACTAACTGAGAGGAACGGCCAGTGTTCGGGTGTTCATGTGCTTACGCGCCTTTTACCCGCTTCCACCGAAATGTGTAATAAAAATGTATGCCTTAACGGAAAAAAATGCACCGGTCGTGAGCGCGCAATAGCGAATGCTCGGTGCTGGCGAAATGTTTTATGTACGCGAAAATTGTACCGCCACAGGAACTGGGCTAGCTGTAGTTGGTTTTGGTGGTGGTTACACGAGAGGCCTAACCCCTCGCTTTGGACTGGTGATCTAAATTGGGATGGAAAATCCTCGGTCGCTACACAGCTCAGCCAACCAGGCTTTGCTGCGAGATGCCAGAACCACGTGAAAACCCAATCTTTCTCACTCTTTTTCTCTTTACTTTAGGGAAGCTGCGTTGGTGATACCAACGTAATGTTTATTCTCACAGAAGTTTTCATATTTTATGCTCACATGTATGCAGGTTGGGTCATAACAGTAAAAAAAACCACCTGAACAATCCCACCCATCAACCACCATTTGGAGGCAATGTAATACCCGTCACTTGCAAAACTTTTCACCTCTCACCAATTTCGTGTGCGGCGAAAGCGTCCAGATGAGGTGCTGAGGGTCAGGACCTTTCCGTAACCTTCCCTGCCAAGCTTTAGCGTGTTCAATGTTCGTACCATAAGCGCTCCGTTCCCGCCTACAGACCCGATAAAAGGGCAGGAGACCCGTCAAACACTGCCAAAGCAAAAGGGGAAAGAGGCACACACAGGCAAACGCACACGTTCATCATCCAATATAGTGACCACATGAGCATTTTCATTAAAAAGAAGGGAAAAGCTGTCTAATATTTATTTTATCCTCTTGCTGGTTGAGCGTGGGTTGGAAAAGCATTCGAAAACCGAAAAAAACAGGAAAAGAAAAAGCCTGACGGATGGTTGATGGATGGATTTGTGTCGGTGTTAAATTGCCCCCTTTCGGGCGAAACGGGGGCTTTGGTGCAGCAAATTGCAACAGAGAATGCAACAGCGTTCGAATGCGTGCTTAATCGCGGATTGGGAATGTTTTTTTTTTCTGTTTCCCATCGCTGAAAAGCTCTCCAACTCAGCTTGTGGTGCTTTCAACTTCCTTTCGATTTCATTCTTTGGCCCTTTTTGCTACACTGGTAAAGCTTGCTATCGCATCACACATTTCAAGTGTTTAAACACAAAAATGTTACTCGCCCCTCTTCCCTGGCACAACAATATCTACACCAGCCGGATGATGATTGTTTGCGATTTTCCAGCCGACTTGCAGCAGATCGATCACTGTAACCCATCGGGAGGGTTTTTCCTCCCTGTGTATGTGGTTGAAGTGCATTTTTAATCGTGCTCAATTACACCACCTAAAATTGGGACCGCAATACGGATACAATAGAGCATGCCAGTGTGCGAGGTACACGCACACCGCGATCGATAATCGTGCTGTTAATCGTTACTGGCAATTTTGCACTCGATTACGTCCGCATGTACAGGGTAGTGATTTAAATTTATCGAGCAATTAAGAGTTTTTTTTTTCGTATTTTTCTCCCTCCTGCATTTATGTCACCAAATGAGGTTGATTTTTCGATAGCTTTTTCTGCCTTTTTCGGAGACAGGTGGCATTCAAATTGGGCCAACCGTGTGTGCTTGCCAGTGTGCAATAAACTGAACAAAGTTGCGAACGGTTGCAGATTCAGTTTCACTCCAAGAAATCGATCGCAAAAATGTAGCTAACGGAGTTACAAAACGACGAACAGAAACACGGCAACAACCAATAACTTTTGCGGCAAGCACACGATGAGGTGTGAGACAAGCCCATCCATCGACAACCTGACGCCAAAAACAAGTCCCACAAGACCCGGAAAGGGCTTTTTAAAATCGATTTTTCTTTTTTTTTAAATCGAGCTTCGGAAGTTGAAGTTTTGTTTTGGTTCGCTCTTTTTAGTAAAAAAAAAAGTACACCCTCCCTCCGGGGAAGTTACAGCTCGGTTTCAGCCATGCGAGCAGAAAGCCCATTTTTGCGCACCTAAAACCCCTAAAACGACCCCACAAAACGGTAATTTTTGTAAAGCGCGGAAGCCGACCGGACCGAAATCCGACCCCCGGTGGCCAAACAGTCGAACGGATCGATTTTAGAACCATCTGTTGCGGTCCGCCCACCCCTTTTCTGCCTCGGGGTGAGGGGTGAGATGAAATTTAAATTTTTCCAACTGCACACACTCGCCAAACCGGCGTCACTATGGAACATACACACACACACGAGCGAACAAGCGAACCCCAAAGTTGCCCGTGCATAAAGCGCCGCCAGCGCGCCTACAAATTTGTGCCGTGTCAGCAGCCCTGCCACCGCCTGCGGGGCGAGCATTGAAGGCAATGGAGGCACTGGAACCATAACCTACAAACTGCATCCAGTAGAATGGTGGGGAACCGGCAAAAAAGAACAAGCAAAAAAAAATGCAATAAATGCACCTCCACTTGCATTTTTTTATATTGTTCACAGAACCGGATTGAGTCACCGGCGATCGGGTCGGTCGGACGGGTTCGGTTCGAATTATTGTCTCGTGTTTAACGCGTCGTTGCGAAAAGTTGGCAGCGGGTTGTGCCAGGCAATGCAAGCGACGCTGGTAAAGCTGGTTTTCATTTGCATATTGAGCTGAGAAATAATGAAAAGGAATAAAAAAAACATACTCAACAACATAAAATTAAACATATCGGAACGACCCGATGGCAAAGGTGTGTTTTTTTTTTTTGTATTAAAAACAAAACGAATAAACAAACACGGTTAGGGTAAATTGAGATTGCGATAGTAGAAAACCTGCTAGCCCCCCACTATCAGTGTGTGATCACTTTGCACATTTAGTATAATAAATTTAATTTGTATTATTTTTGAAGGAAAAAGGCACAACTGGGCGATTGAAAGCTTCAACTGACCAAAAGGGGCCCGAATACACATGAATAAAAGAGCATAAATGTCATACGATGCAGTTTAAGCGGTACCATCTGTGTGGAGCTGTCTTGCGTGGACGTTATCTTCATCAACATGTCGTTATCTCGATCACACGCCACGTAGGGGCTTTACTTTTTACGATAACTCGTAAAGCAAACCACAAAAACAGCCAAAAAGCCTGCATACCATTGCCAAAAAAGAAGGAGAGAACGATCAACACTGCCGCCAACCCGATATGTTGCAGCACGGGGTGAAAGGGGCCACTTGCAGCACCCAACACCACCACCAACCACTGCGCAAAATGCATTATTCGTCACCGGCGGTTTTCATGCAGCTCATTATTGATTACTTTTCTTTTTATTTTATTTTATTTAATGTTTCCCCTTCACACTGCTCCTTCTGTGTCACTCTCGCAGAAAAATGTATCGTTTTATGTTTTATGTTGTGTGCCTTTTTTTGCATACCCCTTTTTGATATATCATACACCCGCTCATACACCTTCAATAGCACATTTGAGTGTTTCTGTGTGAGGGTGTATTGTTGCATTTGGATCTACCGTATCCTTCCTCTCCCACTATCTTCAATGCATTAAAAATGCATTCAACATATTTTATTCATGGCTTTCGGTTCACTCCAACCGTACCGCAACTGGCAAGCCAATCAGCAACTTCCAGCAATGGGGAAGGAAAGAGAGCATCGGCATATCACTCACGTGCAGCACTGAACGACCGGCTGCCGGCTGACCGAAACATTATCCCAGAAATCCAACGATCCCCAAAAAATAGCCTCCCATCCACCGCCCCTCCTTTAGCGTGTGGGTGGCCATCCGGCGAGTCGATGAGGTTATTATGCACAGGTGAGGCTTGTTTTTGCCACCGCTCAATATTTTACGAGCCTTTGCCGAGGTGAACGCGTCAGTGTGTTGCAAACGTTGTAAACACCGATTCCGCTGCATACACACACACACAAACACTTGTACATGTAGCCGAAAAGATAAGCGCCCGAAACAACATTCATCCGCAACATGGCACCGATACATGGCGTACGAACATGGTGTCGGTTGCCGTTGCTGAGGCGTGCCTTCTGTGTTGCAGAAGGATACCTAAACCGGCCACTGAGCATCGAGTGCATCGCTGGGTTCATCTTCGGCGGGCATGTATTCGACGGGGGATGATGCACTTTGTTGATTTTTACCTTATGTGTACAGCGAATTTGATTGCGAGGAAGATTGGCTTGTGCAGTGTTATGAAATGCAATGCTCGTGACACCTTACAACACAATTGGGAAGCGAATTGATGCGAGTGGAGCGAGTGCATGGTGGAAAGATTGCTGTTACAACATGTTGTTATTGTTACATGCGTTTTTATGGTGCAGTAAGGAAGCAAGGGAATGGCGATATTCGATGGAGTAAAGCTACATATGCTTTGCGATAGTGTCAAGCAGTAAGCACACAGAACCATTATCGGTTGAAAATCATGGAAAAACAGCAAATCAATGCAACTTACAAAGTTTATTTTTTAACCAATTCAGTGTTTTGCCTGAGTCTTGTTCGGCGTAACACATCGTTTTTTTAGTGATTTGCCCGAGTGTGGATGATTTTTTGATCTCGGGCTGATTTTTTGCTCCGTTTACATGTTGTACTGTAAATTGTTTTAACAATTCAATTCAAGATAATGATAAAAATAATTAAAGACAATAATTATCACTTCAACCAATACCACTTTCAAGCATGTATAATTTAAAAAATTCTGGAAAAAAATCGATTTCAACCAATTTTTATTAGGTGTAAACCTTCAAAATCTGAGATAAAAACTGGTGAAAATGTTTGTATCCATTTTTGCAAAATCACGTGACTTCCAACGGGTCAACCAATTATTTCAGAAAAAGAGCAAAATATCAGATAAACCTGTGACAGGAGCATGACTTGTTTGAATTAATAATGTTTATTCATTGTTCAGGCTAATTCTAAATAAAAAATTAATACCGATACTAATCGATAATAATTTATGTGGCAGCATTGGTCATAGTTACCTTGAGGTCATATGGCCTTAAAACAAGTTGAAAATATAGAAATAGAATAAGAAAGTTCATCCGTTTCAAAATACATGTAATATCCAATTTCATTCCAATTCCAAGCCAATCAACTATTTTAATCGGTATTGAACAGATCCAATCATTCAGGAGCCAAATTAAAACCAATTGCATTAGAGTGTTATATTTCAACAGGCCAATTGAATACAAATCATAACTGATTCTGATGGTTTAATATGATAAATCATTAATACAACATAAAGTAAGTAATGCAATATTAGCAGATAATGAAGTAGCTTTCAAAACGAAGGCTTACTTACACCATTAAAGCATGCACACTCTTCAAACAGTAAGTTTAAAGTTAAAACTGGCATTAACTATTCTCCGAATGAAAGAAGTTTCGAACACTCAAAAGAGATCAAAGACTGATTATTGTAAAAAAGTCTTCAATTTGCCACCACAAATTTACTCAATCACCAGAAACAATTATAACCTTTTATAAATACCAGAAAACCATTTTCCAAAGTATAAAACCTCCCACCCGAACTCGCACTTTCCTTCACGCCGCTAGTGCCTACACCGTACACTGCTGCAAACGGCGCAGGGCAAATTTAATTCGTGTTTTAATTCACAAAGGCTGGCCCGCATAAAAAGGTGGTTTGGCTCTAATTTCTTCCCCGCCAGACGATGACGACCTATCCCGTGTGCCTGGGCCGGTGTTTGGTTTCAATCGATCCCACTACCAACACTACCGACCGTACGGGTTGAAAATGACGTGGCGACGTGGTCAATTTGACCATTCTCTGGGGCTGCCCTGTACTCGCAATTTTATTCACGTCCCCGTCGTCTAGCCACATGATACACCGTACACTGCTGCCTGCCTCCTTTAAAAAAGGGAGTCCCCATCTGCCTTCGCTGCGTCTCGCTCTAAGTAAACCTCACCCGAAAAACCTCTAATGGCTACCGCAAAATGTTCGCCCAGCGGTTCTGAATGGCGCGTTTCGGAAACAGAAAAGGGGTTGAAAATTCTATTCTGGAGCGTAAGTGCAAAATCGAGGGTTCAAAATGGGGGTTTGAGCAAGAAAAAAAAAACAAACGACGGCCAGCATAGCGGCAATTGCCCGAACCGGGTGTCTCGCAACCATAAAGCCGGCGCCACACGCAACGGACAAACGACTTTGAAAATAGCAACAACAGTGAAAGAAAGAGAAAGAGAGTGCGAGTGAGTAAAACCTACTTCGTAAGGATACGAATTGCCCAATGGGGTTTTTTTTGTTATGTTTTAAAAGAAAACGACAGTCAAACATTTTCATGAAAAGTTTTGCACAATAAAAGGGGCATCTGCTAGAGGGAGGGCATCCACATTAAAGAGTTGCCCCTTAGTTAGACCTGCAAACCTTTCCGCGCGGCCAGGGTGAAAGCATACGGTTGTCAAGCTGCCTATAAAAACTAATTAAAACGATTATCCTACACCGCATTACCGTGCCGGAGTAATGTTTTCCAAGCGCTTCGCTTTACTTTCATTTACCGTGAAATATCCTTACCCTTGAATTAAAAAGATTCTTTCCACGGAAAAGCGTCAGATTTGTTTCGGGGAGTCCCTTTTTTTTCACCGGTTCCGTTCGGTACACATCTACACATCCCCTCTTTACTGGGTCCTCTTTTTGGTTCGCTTCAACACCAGCGCGGTTGTGGGTTTTTTAAGCCCTTTCAACGGTGGCCGAAAACCACCCGCATGTAGGTCTTTTTTTTCTGTTTGTGTGTGTTACATTTTCCAAGACTTTTAAGGGACGAATGTCTTAGCCTTTTCTAAGGAACCTCAAACAAGAAAATGGAGGAAAAGAAAACGTCCCACTTCTTTTAAAAGCTTATAACACAACAATAATACCGTCGGCAGAACAAACACGAACCGCACACAATGCAGTGGGAGGCGGGAGGATGGAAAGTAGAAGGAAAAAGCGTAGGGCAAAAAGCAGGGAAAAAATAACAATGGACGGAAACGATTGGATCCGGGGTTTTGACGCACATTTTCCAACCCACCAAAATGAAAAAGTGTGCCAGGAGTGAGAAGGAGCACTAACATGGAATCAAAACAAAAACATTCTACCGTTTGCTTTTCTCATTTACCTTAACCCTTTTTCGAACCAGGAGGAACAAAAAAGTAGAGCTGGCTGGAGGGGGTGAAGTTTTCCATTGCCAGATTCTTTTCACGACTGTTTCGCCCTTTTCCTCACAGGGCCTTTTGTTACGGGGTCGCTTGCTGCAGAAGAAGTTCCTATTTTCTTCCTGCCAGACAAAGACACGGTACGCAGGGGTACGCGTAGAGTGGCAAACATTAAAACAGCACACACAAACGCACCAACGGGGGAGAATGTGTGCGATTTGCTCGGCAAACGGCTGTCAGGTTTGCCAGGAATAAGCTTCAGGAAAATTAAACTTAAACAAAGGCCGGAAAGCGCGCGCGATCCGTGTCTGTGCAACGGCCCCAGCTAGATGTCGTGCCTTCTGTGGGAGGAAAATAGGATCAGGTTTTTCCTTTTTTAGAACATTCTTCTTTAGTGATGGTTTGCGCTTTTTTTTTGTTTGGTCTATCGCTGCTTCACAGTCTGGAAGAAAGCAAGCATGCGAAAGAAACTGTTTTACGACATGCCCCAAGCAAAACCAAGTGCTGAGTGTACCGCACGCGCACGCAATTACTTTTTCGCTATTGCGCTACAGTGCCGAAAACGGTTGAAGCCCTCGTGGACATGCTTGATGCAGAGGAAATTTGCAAAGCGTGCGAATGAAAACCACAAGCAGCCGCCGTTCAGGCGGAAAGGCCCTGCTGGAAAAATAAATACAAAACCCTTCCTTTTTTTTATTGCGCCCGTACTTTGCTTCCCATTTTGGTGTGCAGCACAATGGTATCCGAGAGTCATTCGGTGCGTCTCCACTGTGCGACAAAATGGGGAGGGAAAATTGTCTATAAAATGGGGTATCGTGTGTCGGCGGCAAAGGATAGACGGTAAAAGAAACCGCCCTCCATTGTCCTGCAGAAGGAAGAAAACAACACCAACTCTTGTGTGGACAATAAATGAACCTTATCCCTCTGAGGAAAGCAAGCCCAACAGATCCAAGCGTGAGTGTTTTGCCTGGCATAATTTCAACTAACCAACGTAAACCCTTTTCAAGCTGCAAGTTTTGCCGACCGTACTGCGATTCCCACATTTTACGACGGTCTCTCACGAGAGACTAATTTCCCTTTTCGGTGCGTCCACAGTACACTAGTGATAGTAATATCTGAAACCACGCCGGGCACGCGACCTTTTCTTCCCCTGTTTTGTTAGCGTCGTGTGTGTGTGTGTGTGTGTGCCGGTGAGGCATACAGGACCTGTTTTGCAGAACAACAAAAACTAGGGGATAACACAGGAGGGTTAAAGAGCAACCTGTGTGTAAGTGCACTTTGTGTACTCCCTTCGGATGGGGGCGCGCTATCAGCCAAGCGTTATTTGTACTTGGGTCGGTGAAACAGGAGCAACACAAAGGGGCAAACGTTTCCTAACCTGTTGTTTGTTCGTGGTGGATTTGGTTTCCATAGCTTCCGTTTTTTTTCTTTTTTTTTTGTTGGTGAAAGTTAACGTTACCCTTTTATGCTGGAACATTGTTTTGCAACCTGGTAGAATAATCAGATCAAAACGTGGTTCAAGCGAAGATTAGTTCAACCTGTAGTGGGTACTAATCTGAACAAGAAGGAGTCATCGAGCCATACTGAATTCGATTTTTTATGCAATTCTCAACGTCCATGATGAAAAAGTCAAAGATTAATAGATTCTTGAGAGAATGTTAATCTTGATTCTTGAATCTTGAATCTTGAATCTTGAATCTTGAATCTTGAATCTTGAATCTTGAATCTTGAATCTTGAATCTTGAATCTTGAATCTTGAATCTTGAATCTTGAATCTCGAATCTTGAATCTTGAATCTTGAATCTTGAATCTTGAATCGTGAATCTTCATTTTAGAATTTTAAATTTCGAAATTCATTCGTAAATGCAACAATTTACTATGTATCTTTATTAGGCATGTGTAGCCTCCCATGGGATTATTCACTCTGAGTCATTGATCAGAATAGTTATGAACAGTCATGAATCATCCCGAATAATCAGCATGCAGCAGCAGACAATGAGCTCATAAATACGATTTATCAATCCTGTATTCTGTCTCTCTAAACAGGGGTTTCCAGCAAAATCACAGTGCAAGGTCATCATTTCAGTGACAATCTCTTGTATTCAGTTAAGATATTATCTAACTTCGGAATGATAAATTAAATAAATTCTTTTAAATGATATTTTACCATATACTTTTACTTGTTTTGTATTGTATTATTTTAAACCTTAATTAGAAGTTGAATAAAAAATGTTATCATTCAAACATCATGCTAATTAGTAAGCATTTAACCAAAAAAATGAATCACAATCAAGTTAAACCTTCTCCACTTTTAATTAAAACCCAACATTACCATTGCGCTGAATCTTTAATCCATTCCCGCTTGTTTTACGATTGCAATTCTGGCACCAGCAAAACATTGTTTTCACTCAAATTAAACTTTCGTCCATCACTACACTCGAAACAACCGCATAATGAACACATTATCGTCTTTTTCAATCACCTCATTTAAGTCTCTTACCTGAGCAGGCGGAAAGCTTGCAAAACAAAACCGAAGATTCGTCCGATGATTGAGTGCAACTGTCCCTTTTCGTTGGCGGTGTTTCCTTTGCGCGCTATCCCCTTAATATTTACGTTCCTGCGTTGTTACTGGGTTCGGTGCACCCAAAGCTCGGTTTCGATTTTAACCCCATTCGGTTGGTGTTGTTTTTTTTCCCTGGAGCTCAACACCTTTTACTACCTTACCATTACACTAAATTCTACATCCCATTACATCCCGAATATTTTGGAGCGTGCCCTGTTGTCCTGTTTTTTGCCGTGTTTCTTTCACCGTGTGCTTGACCATGCCAGATATACTGGGAAAGCTTCAATGTAACAAAGTGATACCTCCCTGAGTGGTCTGTAAAACAGGATTCGGAGATGTCGCACAAAAAAAAAATACATCGACCAACGAAAGTGAAACGCCTCGGTGCCATTGCCGTTTGTCGAAGCTCATCTCTTATTTAACATATTTGGCAAGAAAACCCTTTTTTCCGGTGTCCCAATCCGCCAGCAAGGGCGGAAAATCGGTGTCGGAAGTTGTCGAAAGGCAGCAAATAAACAACAGCGACCTAGAGGGACGGCCATTTCACCCCCCGCGGACGCGCAAAATATAATCCCGGAGCGGGCACGGGACAATGAGTGCAAATTGAATAAAAAGAATCGCCCGATGAAAGAGACCCGACACCCCAGGTTCGAGCTAAAGTAGGGCAAAGGGAAGCAAACAAACAAAAAATACGATACGAGGATCGGAAGCTTGATCTATCGAAAGGATACGCTGAGCGAGTACAATGTTTGGGTGACAAACGGACAGTCCCGTGCCTGCAAGTGACACTCGTAAGTGTTTTCGTTTCGGTCACACACACCTACGCACCTTCCGTGTTTGGTGGAATTCGTCCGAAGTGAATTTGTCCCTTATTTTATCCCCTCTGTTTCCCCGCCGGTTCACACCTTCTTCGTTGCGGTATGCGGGCATTTCTATTTTTCCTTGCTTTGGACCCCCCTGATACAAAACACACACACACACACACCTATTCCGTGTGCGAGAAACTCCGAACCATGAGGAAGGATGCAAGAAAAAGATCGTTAAATATAATAAATCATCTCAATTGAATGTACCGGGGACGCTGGTTCTGTTTCAGGGGCATTTTTATTTGCTTTCCCTTCTCGCGCGTTTTCTCTTTTTGGCTGTGGGCCGGGGTTTTTTTCGGGTGGTTTTAGTTATGCCTTTCGTTCCGCTTTTGGGGCGTCCTTTTTTTGGTTTTTTTTTTTCTGTTTGGTAAGATCTTCCCATCGTGCGCGCGGTTTTAGATACCCAGCACGCACACGTAGTGCGCTCCACACGTGCGCGGGGTCCCAAAAAATGACGCACTTGCTGCGAAGGGGGCACAACGAGACGGGACCGGAATTGAGGATGACATTGTCCGGCAGCGAGAAGAGAAAGTGTGGTTAAGAACGTAAATAATGTGCTTACGAGAAAGCATCTTCTCGCACCGAGGCTATTTTGGTTGTATTTTATGCTTCTTTATTGATTCTTCTGTTTTCTTTTTTTCCTTGGTTTTGTTTATGATTCTCTACATTTTTATTTCTATTCATTCTTCAAGTTTCCACGCATAGATAGATTTTTTTCATTGATTATCTTTTGTAACATGTCAAAAATTAATTCAAATGTATTAGAATTGTTTGAATTTGTATTCATTATTCGTTTTTACTTGAAATATTATCGCAATAATTTTGTACTTTATGGAATTTGACGTTTTCAAGAAGATCATACAATTTTCAGTAACAATTTTCAATATTATGTTTTGCCTATGTTAATGCTTTAGATCTCATTTCCAACAGTGGCGTTTCTAAAAGTTTGTTTGAAAGAACTAAATTCTTCATCTTCAAACGTTACATTTTCTTAAAAGTCATAATTTATTTAAATCGTTATGCGGCGCTTAAATGATTGTGCAAGAGTTCATAACTGACACAAGTACAACCATAGATGCAAAACAGAACTTTGCGAACAACTTGCTATTCCCGTTTCATGCCCTTTACCCGTTCCCCTCTCAACATTAATGGTGATCCTGCTGACTGCCGAACCGTACCCACCCGTTGTCCCAACCCGATTGCCAACCCGATTACAAGGCAGCAAATCATATTCTACCATCTCGCTCTTCCCGCATTTCTTATCCTAGTTTCATGCTCTACTCCTGGCCAACCCCAACCGCTCAAGAAAAACGTAACGTTACGCTGAATAATTACGACCCAATAGAAAAGGCACAGCGCGTTCGGCAAAGTTCGGCTGTGCGACACAAGCCTCCCACCAGAAGTAGAAATGCGAGTGCGAGAGACGGAGAGAGGGAGAGAAAGAGCGAAAGAGTTCTTAAGTTGCCTTAAGTATACCAAACACCATCAGCTTCCCGTCACACCGAAACAGAAACACAACAGCTAAACCCTCTGGAAGCTAAAAACAGACAACAAACAACCCCGTTGGGACGCGAGCGGCAATCCCAAGTGTGCGGGGAAGAATTGTCAGCGTCTCCAGTGCGTCATCACTGTGGCGTTCGGAGGAGGGTCGGCAGATAAAAAGGGGAACGAGAGAGAGGAGAGAGAAAGCGCCTGTCGAAAAAGGCAAGTCGATTTGTCTCCATAATGGCAGTTGTTTTGCTGTGAGGCTCATGTTACATAACCTCCCTCCTCTCACACTAACACACATACACACACGATCGTGTATCCTTTCCCAGTAACGGGAGCGAGTGGAGTCGGCGAGGCCCCAAATAAAAGCCATCCCTTTCTCGATGGGCGACAGCAAAACTAGGCCGATGACGAGCGAGACGATGATTAAAAGTCCTCAAGAAACGTCGACGTCGGTGAGGTTTGGTAAATTAGAGTTGTTGTCTCCACCCATCACCACCAACCAGCACCAGCCACCAGCCGGAGGTTTCAGGGACATTTAGGAAACGGAAGAAGTTTTACAATTCGCCCGTTATTGCGCTCTTCCCCTCCACCGTTTGGGGTAGCTTGCAGAAAGGAAATTGGCAGGCCCGGGAAAGGAAGTTGTAGTTTTATTGATTGCCACCATCACCACATATCCTTTGATATCCTTTTCTGCTTCCCTGTCTCACCCCAAAACGAATTCGACAAAATGGGCTTAGATAGGATTTGTCTTCCAAGAGCTGCCGAAATCCGTTTATTGGCGAGCCGAACTATTTGCTTGCGTGTTTGCTTTACGTGTGTGTGTGTGTGCTTGTTTGTGTGTGGTAAGGAAATAAGGAAATTAGCATTCATCTTCAACCGACCGGAATGAAGGGTGACATCACGCAAGGAGCGACACTCACACACACATACACAGACTGTTGAAAGTTGAAGGTGGAATGATTTAGAGCATCGAGAGACCGCAAGGCTCTTGCCACAACCCTCGGCGGAAACGAATTGTCCGGAAATGGGCAACTTTGCCACAAGCCTAGGCGACCACAAACCGAAACCGCGCACACAATGGGCCGCCCTGCCCGGCCCAAGCGCGTTCGCCAGGAGCAACGCAGCAACGACAGGACCTGTTGGCGTGTTGTCTAAAACCCCACAGTGCTCCAGAGGCACGAACAAAACTTCCACACAAACGTTCGCGTTAAAACGATGAAGCGACGAAGAAAGTGTGTGTGTGTGTGTGAGTGTGAGTGTCTTGAAAAAAATTAACAACTATTAATTCAATCAAACGATACCCTGGGGAAGGGCTAGGCGAGACCACGCAAGAGGTGTCTTCAAGGGTCACCGATTGGCAGTAATTAATAGAGCCGACCCAAAGCCCCCCAGAATCACATTCCGACCGGGCAATAAATCCAGCTTGTCGTATAAAGGTGAGTTTAATATTCACCAATAAAAACCACAGCTCGGGAAGTGACCCGAAGAGGGAAGGGAAATGATGCATAATTTATCCATTTACAACAGACGATTGACCCGCCATCTAAGGAGAAGGGGAAATGGACGAACAGTGACAAACCATTTCGGTCAAACAATTCACTAACCTACCCCAAAAGCTCCGCCGGCAGGTGTGAAATCTTATTAAAACTTTATCACCTTTTGGGCTTCTTTTGGCGGGACAATCATTTCGCACACTGTTCCGTGACGTGGTGTCGAGCTCAAGCTCCATCGGTTAGGGGTGAGTTTTCTCTCCCTCCTTTTGTTCTTGAGAAAAAAAGTCTTAAACGTTACAGACGATTAAATTCCCAAACACAATTCCTATGTCCTAATGTCTTCAGGCACAGACCGACAAGAGAAAAGAATTATTTTTATCTTTTACACACACACACACCCACACCTTTAAACTTCACAAGGTACACCAGCAAAATCTGTCAGCTATCCTTCTATTCCTTTCCGCTCCTGGAAAAAAGGGCTACATTTTATCTGTTTTCTCGGAGTCCAAGGGAAAAGCTGGGGCAGCGAAAACTTTCCACCGAAACGCTTTTGTTCGTTGAGTAAACTTCTGATTAGCCCGGTAGATGGGTGACCAGCGTGCCCAGTGCAGTGTTTCGGGGCATCATTTGACAAAGGAAAAAAAAAGACATAAAGCCCAGGAAAAGAAAAGAAAGCCTCGGTCCGGTCACGCCAAGCCAAAACGGAAGCACAAACACACAAATCTTCCACCCTGCTGATAAGGTACAATTGAATTTATTATAATCCACACCGACTACCGCGTGCTGCGGGTCCACCGAATGCCGAAATACCTTCTGCAATGGAAACGAACATTAGCCTTGAAGGATGCAACGTGCTCCTCTCTTCCGGGAAAAACTCCTAGGTCCGGTGAAAAATGACAAAGTAATTCCATTATCGGCACACCGGTTGCGGTTTGCAAAGCCTGCTGCGGATGAAACTTTTTCCCTTGCTTGACCGGCACGTGGTTCGATAGTGTGTGTGTGTGGTCTGGTTGGTTTTTGTGAATGGATTTTTCTCTTCTGCCCTCACCCCTCCCCCCCCCCCCGTCAGTTCACGAATGAATGGTATAGCTAATTGCGTGTCTTTCTGTCTCTCTATCTTTCTTTCGCTCAACTCTTCAAACCCATTTCCAACCCGCCAGCCGTGTAGAAGGAACAAACGGGTAGGAAGCGCGCTTCGTTAGCGAGTTTCGGTGTGGTGGGTAGGAAAACTTTAATTGAATTTCCATTCACAGTCTCCCACAACGCGCACACACAGGGTGAACAGGGGAGGGAAAAAGACAGCTAAAATAGTGATGAAATAAAAATGAAAAGTCCGAACATTTCCTTCACCGCAGACATTTTGGGTGAGGAGGAGCTTTTTTTTGTTCTCAACTTTTCCCCCCATTATCACCGATCTGGTTGACCGGAACAGGATACAGATTTTCCTCCAATGCGCATTGGAGGGCAGCTTTTTTTCGGCGTTTTAAAATTAGAGTTTTCTTTGGCTCCTATTTTCTGCAATTGTACAAAAACTTTACCAGGCGTTTGCAGAGTTTTACAACTTTCCGGGAAAATGCGCAAAGAAGTAAAAGTAATAAAGCGCAGCACGAGGTTTTCTTATCACAACAGACGCTTCCTGCCTTCTTGCTCGAAGGAAAGCCATGTAAATCAACCGCAGAATTTTGGTTCTTGCCTTTGTACAACTACCAACTGCGGCTAGTTTGAATTAGCTGATACTATTTTGCAGGCAGATTTCGTTTCCATGGCTCAGGGCTTTTCTGTTTGAATTTCTATCCGCTTGGCACCAAAATGAGAAGGACAAACTCAAGTTGAAAATGTCCTCCCCGCTCACACCGGAAGTGCAATCCAATCCGACAACCGACAATACCGATACGTAGAGTACGGTACGATAGCGGGTCACGTAACGACGGTAAAGAAAAGCTAAAGCAGGCAGCAAATTTTCCTTGCCAACTGCTCTTGCTTTTTGCCAGCAAAAGCGCGCGACCAGATTGCGTAATGAAAAATTATGATAATCGCAACGTAGCCAACCCCCAGTTTATGTACTCTCTAATCGAACGCATTGTTTACCGGGCGAGTGGCAGGGCGAGTTGTGGCGGTGTAAGCCAATATTCAATAACGTGCTCCTGTGTTTTGAGTGGTTGACTTGTTTATTTTTTACGCTGAAAATTCACAACCAAACAATTTTGGAACAAGAACACAGAACAAATAATGAAGAAAGCTTCAAACCGGATGTTTTCCAAGACTGAAACCAATTTTCCGTCCATGAGTTTCAGTTGCCTGGAAAGAGAAAAACAACCGAACAAACAAAAGCTTTCAGAGGAAAAATAAACCACTACAAACAGCGAGATAAAAATGAAGAAAAACCGTTGCTACAGGAACGACCAAGGAAGTGACCGAAGGATTCAGACTGGATCATAAGGGCCGTTTCTTCGGCATGGCAACGGTCAGGGCCCATTGCTCACTCCAACTACTGTTTATCCCAGGTACGGTGGTGGAGCACTTTGCGAAAAGCCCAGCCCGCCACCGATCGACGGGAAAAGGAAGCAAAGGTGACATTGTATTCCACTGTATTCCACTTTTCTGTACGCAAACACACCCTCCGCCCTTTCAAACCGAGCCACCAAGCGCGTGCCGGCGTGCTGGGAAAACAGCCAGGCGGAAAAATCACCGATGAAAAATCGTTTCCAAGGTTGCCACACTCACACGAACAAAAAAAACTCCCCCGCGAATGTGCGTGCGTCTTCTCGTTTTATTTTTGCTTCTCCGCATTCCAGCCCCACTGCTCAGTGGCGGGAAAATTTGCATGTCGCGTGACCCGATGAACCATAACCGAACCGAACGGGCGCGCACACACACCCACCCACCCAAAGTAAACAGCAAAAGAGAGACCCTACAAAAATATGAAGGCAATAAAATGCCTTTCCTTCCAAATAGACTGCAACGCAATAGACAACAGGAGGGCGAACCGGAGGCTTTGAGGTGAGGCAAAGAAGCACCGGAAAATATTACCCTCCGTTAAAGGGAGGCCGAGGCAGCGCAAGGTTCGTGGCGGGCGAACCAGCCCGTAACGAGCGGCGGAAGAAAATAAGCCTCGAATATGGACGGAGTTTGTGAAGTAAACGGTGCGCGCTTGTTTTTCCAACGCTTCAAACGGCGATGTTGGTCGCTGGATAACGGTCGCATTTCTATCTTTTTTTTTCTATACTGTGCTTCTATTAGGCTTCCAAGGAAAATTGCGAAGAGGTGAAAACTTCAGCAAGGAAAATATCGCGGGAGAGCGCCGCGTAGGTTGGCAAATTTCGTTTGTATGCGGCGCTGCGTATGTATCCCCTCCCTCGGTTTTGTTAGATTTGATCGTATCACAACATTAAACCATGGTTGGCTTACTCAGAGATGGTGAGAGGAGAGAAAAGAGAAAGGAAAATCCAACGCAAAGAGCTCGGAAACCTTTTCAACACGCGCTGGGGCCGTACGGTTCCGCCGAAGTGCGGGAAACGCAACGCAAGCTTCGTTCGAAATGATATTAGCTCCCCGGCTTTCCCATGCTGTGTGCGTGTGTTTGGTCGCAGTTTTCCAACCAGCAAGAAACAGCACCCCAATTCCCCCTCAAAAAGCGGGAAAGGGAAAAACAAAACCCCCGCCTCAAGACGGCGCCGCATTTTCCAAACCCTCGAACACACATTTCCACGTGCTATTTTGCAGCAGGAAACAGAAAGAGAAAAGGTGATAGAGAGGGAACGAGAGTTTTGCCTCGCAGCCGGGCTATGCTACCGGGTCAGAAAATTATGGCTTGTTTAAGGGAGCGGGAATGTCTTTCCGTCGTTCCGTCTTGCGCCTCCATCTTGGGCGGCCGCCCTCGGTAGCCAGTTCGTCGCCGGCAAAGTGGCAAGAAATAATAGAGCCGGCGGAGACACCCGGCAGTGGAAAACACGGATAGTTGTAAGCGCAAAATACAACCCAAACACACCCAAACAGACACACACATACACACATCCACACAGTGAATTGTTAAGGACGTGCCAGGATGATGATGCCGGTTCCTATGGTTACATTCATCGCAGTCTATGTTTTCCTATTCCTTTTGCCTGTATCGTCTTGCTGCCTTTTCTTCGCCGGCAGGGCATGGGATGAGCGAGTGGGGAAACCAGAAACAGAAAGGGCAGCAGGGGAGGAGCGGAATTTTCGCAACAAGATTTTCCTGCCATCTTTTATGACGATGTCGCTGTTGTCGCTGCTACTACTGATGATGATGATGGTGGTGATGCTGAGGCGATGATGGAAAACGATGATGCTGGTTTACTTTCTGATCGACTTCCGGTTACTTTAGACACGCTCGCTGTACACGGTGGTTTGCTGGGTGCTGGAGGAAGATAAGGGACGCCTCTGAGAAACGAAGACGAAGGCAAAGCGTCTTCTCATAGCCAGCGGCGAAAAAAGTGCGAAACCGTGAAGATGGCGTAACAGCGCCTTTCCGGTACCTTTTTTTCTTTCTCAACCCAATCTGTATCCCTCGGTAAGGATCCGTTTCCTTGCTTTTCTGTTTTGTGGGGAGCTGGGAAGTACAGCACAAAATAAACATCCAGCGCGAGTGAAACAGATGGAAGATTTGCTTGCGCTTCTACCGCGCGTCGATGCTGCGCCGATGAATCAGGGATAGCTAACTTCCAAAAAGGACCAACAAAGCACGAAACGGTAGCACGCATACAGGAAGCTGAGCGGCGGCTACACACTAATGCGGCTGCGGACAGGTACATTTACCTGCACGTCATTAGCACAGCATGGTGAAAGAAATTCCGTGGAAAACGTTGTCAGGAAGCGGGTTTGATGGGGGGGGGGGTCGATGATTCTTCCTGGATGCTGGTGTAGGACTGGAGCAACATAAGATTACAACAAAAACGAAAGGAACAAAGTACATGACTGCTTGGCGAAACAAGGCGGAAACCAACATTGCGGAAAGCAACCTTTGTTTTATGTACTTCAGGAGTTTTACATAGTCAATGTATCACGAGCAAGAATAGCATGCTTCAGGATTTTCCAGGCAATATTAAGTGTGTCGAAAGCATGTCGGACATGTTATGATGCTGATACGAAACATCTAGAGCTTTAATTAAAGCTCTGTACTGCAGTCTGCGCAACTTCAAGAATATATTCAAGGTTTGATGAACTGCTTCGATTCATTCCTCTAACAAAACTTTAGCTTTATTTCCAATTTCTGGAATTATTTCTTGATTAACAGGTTGTAATTATTTCTTGCACAGTAAGGTCGGGACTCCAATTCTGAAGTTTTGTTACGATGCTTTTAGGAAAAATCTGATCATTCAAATTCCTCAAGATATATTCAAAAATATAAAATCCGTCAAACATTGCTTCCAATATCTTTAACATCCAATGTCCATAAATAATCTTCCAATGCACCAATGATTCACAGGTCTTGCAAAAAAAAAAAAGCAAAATGTTTCTCTCATTTCTTTTTTAAATCCGTTATAAAATAGCCAACACTTATTTGAGGAGTGCGATTATAAGGACTTGTGATTATAGACAACGCCATTTCAGGGATACCCGACAACCATGAATAATAAATAACGTCCTTCAATTGGCAATACGTTTGGACATGGCTGCGAAACCGTTTACCATTTAGTTGATTTTAAGTTCCTGATAAGAAATTTAGCCACAACATTTTGCTTTCTTTCCTCGTTCATCATATTCTTGGATCGTGTAAGCAAACTTTTGATAAGCCAGTTGTGATTGTTGCAAGTTTTTTTTTTCTTCATTACTCTTTAAACATTTTGAATTTGCTCGCACGAATTGTGGGCCAATATTTGGCACAATTTCAAACAAACCATTATGCCTCCCATTTAGCGTGGCCCACACATACACATCCCGTATTTTGCAACACAACGCATGATACCATGTCCCATGCCCGAGTTCAACGATGAACGATGAGTAAATCTTTCCAATGCGGCCCTTTCGTTCCCACACCCCGGGATTGATATCCGGTTGCGATTCACGCTTACGTCTCCCGGGTGGTCAAAATTCACGGGAAAATCCGATTGCCAAACGTCCCCGTCCAATCTCATCAAGGGCGCGAGAGGAGGCGAAAGGTACATCAAACCAGAGCGCGGTTCTGTCTGCCTTCTCGATGCCTTCTGGAAAATGTCTACCACGTCTACCATCCACAGGAAAGACGATCATAAACAATATTTGACCCATCTCGCTCGCTCTTTCTCTCGCCTGGGAAATTGGAGGAAATCAGTAGGAACGAGCGGGGAAAGTCTCGGCTCACTCGAGTGTTGAATTTTACTGTTTTATGTTCCATGAAGATGAGCTGCCATTCATTTTCTCACGAGTTCCAAATGAAACGTTCTTGAACGTTCTTGAGATTTGGGATTTTTCGCTCCGGCGATACAAGAGCAAGTAACACACACACACAGAGTTAAGCGATGTTATCAGACATAATGGGGAGGGGGAGGAAACAAATCACAACCGATGAATGGCAATCTTTATCACATTCTCTTGATCGAACAGATCAAGATTTGGAAGCGTTGGTTTCCCTGTGACATCATGCCCATTAGAGTGCAGCACAATCGAAAGGTCCCATGTCGAATGGAATTATCAAACACAACGCTGACATGAGACAGTTCCAGTGAAGTTGACTCAGTAAATCCTCACAATCACTGATAAGGTGACACATTAAATGGCTGCAGAATGATTGCTTGCCGCTCGGGGCGGCGTGAGGGGGCTGCAAACTGATAAGCCACAAAACAAACCAATTCTTGCAACCACAAGAAGAGGAAGAATGTTGATGGAGCTTAAAATTAAATCTAAAAAAAACCGTAAGTAAGTACGTACCTGTTGCCATTGATCCTCGAAGGACGACTCGGACGAGAAGCATCCAGTTTCGTGGATGATCTGCAGCTCCCGGAAAATGCTCCCGCTCGGCAGTATATCCATCGTTGGGGCCGTTCCGTGAAAATCGGTCGTAACAAATCTGCAAATCAGTATCGAACTAACAACTACTGAGCTCTAGCAACACATCGACACAAGCGCGGGTCGCCCGGGGCCACTCTGCCAACACAAACCCTTCCCTCTATGCAACACTGACACAGAATAATTAAAACACTTGCTGGCTCACACTTCACCAAGAACAACAACCTTTTTTTTTTAAACTTCAGCTCAGCTCTTCCAGAGGTTTTGCCCAAAAAACGCTTGGTACACGACACACGAATTTGGAAACGAATTATTCAACCATTAATATAACGCACCCATGCTTCTTTGGTTTCGGGTTTTCACTTCTTTTGCCTTCGATTTTTCTCGCTTTTTTCTTCACACCACAACCATCATCAACATGCTGACGCTAGTGCCCTATTCTGTGTTTACATCTACTGCGCTGTAAACGTGTTAAACTCGTACACAAACTCGCGTATCAGAGACAATCACACACACACGAAAGAAAAAAAACGTGAATCGTATGCTTCTTGATTTTCACAGAACAGAAATTGGAAGGGAAACAAAAAACTTTTCCACTTGCAACGCCACCACTTTTCTCGCACTTCCGCTCGTTTTGTGCAATATTGGCTTAACAATACCTTTTTTTTCTCTTTTTTATTTTCTTGGTTTAGGTTTTCGCTCCTGGATAACACTCCACCAATGTGTTAAATCATTCGTTTGTACCTCCGCTCACGATCCGCACCCGTGGTAGGGATTTAGACACAACTTTAGCTGATGTATGGCACAAACTCACTCGATCGGGAACTAACCAACCCATTCATACTCACGCACGCACGTACATTTTTGAGTTGAAATTAATACAATCACGATCTTGCCAACTTATTTTGCTCACTGTTGGGTTTTCCACCTATCTTCAATGCATCCCACATGTATATTTAACACTTTACGCGGGTTTCATCTCCTCTACGGGACCATCTTACACAGACACTTTGTGCCACAGAACATGCAAACAATTGTTGAGGAATTTATTGCACCCTAGTAGCCATTGCCTTCGAACGTGCACAGCGAACAGAAACTGTTTCGGTAACTACTTTGTAGAAGTTTGAATATTTTTTTTAACTACTTTGAAATTCACCTACAAGAACTCACGGTCGGAAGAACCACTACGGAACACTAACGGGAAGAGCCACACAACTACAGCTGGTGGTAACATTTCGCACTACCAAAACAGCACCAACAAAAAAATGGCTACCACACTTGATTGGCCATTGTGTCGCGTCCAACCAGGTTCGGTATACGCCTCGTCAAAAATGGAGGACAGCTGAGCTGCTGCACTTTCGCGTACGCGTAACACAAACTCCTGCACAGGCGTGATTATTTCATCAACAGCATTTGTTCACACCTTTTGCACTCACGCACTTGTGTTGGATTTGCACTTGCACTTGATTGCACTTGCACTGACAACAACAGTTTGATAGTAAGCACTTCGGGTTCGGATTTTGGCGATCGTCTGCGTGCAGCCATTCAGTGGCTTCTTTCACGCTTCACGGGTTGTGGTTTGCTCGCTGCGGATGTCTTCAAATCTGGAGTAAAGTAGAGAATGAAGTGGAAACAATAATTAGAATGACAGTCATGGCCATCTAGATGAGAAACGATACGAGACGGACTCCGTTTCCAATGACAGGAACAGGCCTACTTAGATCAATTGATCGACACTTGGTGGTATCTGGGGATCGGCTGACAGCTCTCGGGCCATCTTTTTGACAGCTCTGAAGACCTTCCCACCCAACGTTCCTGTTCCTCATGTTGTTTTGTTTAATTATAGACACATGCACAAAGACACACACACACACAGAGAGGCGCATAGCAGCTATTCAAACAATCGGAAACAGCAAATGCGTGTCTTTCGTCACCATTTGTGTGCGCCCCCGGAATGGAATCCAATAAATTTCCAGTGCGCGCGAAAGAATCTCTCGATTCTATTTCTATTTCTGGAAACACCATCACAACCGTATCTGCAGGAGAAGAGGGGATAAGATAGGAAAGTCCCCCCTCCCCTCGTTCTCTCCCTCTTTGCTGATCCTCCTCATCAAAAGTTCCCGTTGGTGGTTCTCCCGGGCCCTCCCTGTTCTTCCCATTCAAAAGACACGATGGCGAGTCAGAAATGGCGGAAATGATTATTTATCTGAATGCACACACGACCAGCAACAACACCCGCACCGCCATCACCATAGACGATTGTGTGTTGTGCTAGGACCGGGCCGGGAGAATCACACAATGAAGCGGCCCCCAGCTTGACCCTCACCGCCCTCAACCCAATGCACTCAATCACAGCATCCCACACGTGTTAGCGTGTAGCTAACCCTAGAGACCAGAGAGACTCCCGCCATTACTGACCGGTGAAAGAGAAAGTGATCTTGACCCTTGCTTTGGCGGGCACCGTGTTGCCCCACGCACATTTGATCCACGGTAATCTCGCAGCTAGATTCTCGATCGATGTTCTGCTGATGTTGACCGAGGGTAGTGTAGGACTGTTAAAAACCAGATGCACCGTTCAAAACGACCGGAAACGACGTACGGATAGACGCTTGACGCGTACGCGTGTTTGAGCGAATGGGACGCGAGCGCGCACGGCACACACTGCGGTCTGAATCACACCGGCTTCTAAAAAAAACTAAAATTGCCGCTGACATCACGCTGACGCTGAGGGTACCCTCTTGGGCTTGGATTTTTGTTTGGGACCGGTCAAGCCGCTTCAGCGTACGGTCTGTTTGGTTGGGTGTGAGAGCGAGAGAGATGGAGAGAGAATGAAGTGTGAGCGAAAGGAGTGGGAGAGGAAAGCATGCGAGTTCGGTTTGTAGCGTGAGAGCGCCGATGCAAGCGGCTTGCACACTCGAAGGTTGTGTAGGTTGGCTGGAAAGTTCATTGCTGTTGAAGGGAGCACGCTAAAGAAGCGAACCTATCGAACACTTGTGAACGCCTTTTCTTTATTACATACATTCCCTCTCTTTTTCACACAACAATTAGTGCTGATGAGAGTTTTCTCATACACGAAGTACGATGAAGGTCTGAGAACAAAAGCCATCAATCGAAAACGATCCAACAAGTAGCTTTTCTAAATGTCTTTTTAGTATTTTACTATTGTATTGCACAGAAAACCCAGCAGCTAAATAATTTGAGATTCCAATTTATTTCACGAAAGATTGAAGTAAAGCACTGCATAAAAACTACGAAATAATAATCACTCTCATTAGCACAACACTGCAATTTCATAGCAGGTTGTTAGACCAAAACACAGCTAAAGATTATTTTAAACATTTGTATGAAATAGTAAAAGGCAATATGGGGATAAATGATATATGATCTCATATAGAACACATTTTTGCATACAATATTTTTGATTGTATTTTTAAAATAATCGATGTATTTGCTTCTACTCAATTTAGCGTTTAAAAAAAACTACCAAATCTAGAAACATAATTTAAAAATTATCTTCTAATAGATTTAAAAGCTATATTGTTGCGTTGCGAACGATGTAATGTTTCATAGATTGACTGTCACTTTAAAAAAAATCGTAATAATCCCAGTAACACCGTATTGTTCTATTACAGAAAATATTTATATTGGTTTTACTTGTTTGACCACTGAGTACCAAAAATTTGTAAATTTTCTACCATATTTGTCAACAATTATACTTCCGGCTTCACTTAAATGGTTACTGTATAAGCCTGTACTCTCTTTAGATTCAAATTAATAGTAGAACTATGATAATAGTCATTTGATTCCCGTTGGCGTTTAGATTATTTAAACTGTTGAATAAAGCCAAATTGACTCAAAGTCTCTACGAAAATTAACATGCAAAACGACCTAAATGTAAACTATTGACTTCCCTACCCGTCACATTATTGAGCCCCCAGACACTTTTGCATTCATCCTCCGCTTGCTCTCTGTTGTGGTCTCTCTCTCTTTTTATTTCCCTCTCCCACTGCTGTTTGCCTTTGTTTTTCAAACGGATCGATCCAGCGTCATGACAGCCCGCGTACAAGCGATCGAACTGCTTCGTATGCGAGTGCGTGTCAGTGTGGGTGTATGTGATCATACCCACAAGGCAAGTGTGCAAGAGAAAAAGAGAGTGAGCTATAGAGCGAGAGAGTAGGGTAGTGTAGGAAGCCACCATTGAAAGAGAAACCAAAACAGCCCCTTTAAACTCAGTGTTTCTCAAGGTGCGCGATCGGCCATAGAGAGCGTGTGTGAACGACCAAAAAAAACGTCACCCTCCTGGACAACAGGTTGAAAGTCTCTTCTATCCCCTCTCGTTTTTGTATCGTGTGTGTGTGTGTTTGTGTGTGCGTGTGTGTGTGCATTGGAACGAGGGGTCCGATAGCTAAGCTAACCCTTTGCCCCTTCGTTCGCACACTCACACTCACATATTCAACTGGAATGGAATGTAGATGGTATTGGGGTAGTGAGGGTTGGTGGCATCACGGCAGAGGGTGTCGGTGTGCGTCATCGTATCGGCTGGAATTTGTTTTATGCTGCGCGTCGGTTATGATAACGAAATTGCGCTAGCCTGCAGCCGAAGTTGTGCAAGCCAGCAGGCAAGCAGAAAGGAAATTGATAGGAAAGAGTAAAAATAACGCTCGTGAGGGTTTTTTTTTCTATGACTCTCTTGTGAGATGTTTTTATTCCATTCTTTCTTCATATTGTCCGCTTAATCTACAATTATTTTACGAGTTTTAATTTCCAATTGCTGTGCAGCCCATTTCTTCCCAGCTACCTCTTGTCGTGGTTTGTACACACGCGTTTAATCGCTTTCAGATTAGATAGGGCCAGATTTTTTAAAGCACTCCCAGTATCTCCCGTTTTGCTTGTCCCAGAGACAAACAAAAAAATAGGAATCGATCAAACTTGTGGAAGCGATTGCTACGACCACCGTTGAACATTTCAACTGCGGGCGGCAAAGGATGATTTTTAAACCCAAAGTGCCTTAATGCTTTTATTTATTTCCCACTCGCTGGGTTGGTTTGAATTTTTGGCTCTAAAATCAAGAAAGAATGCGACCAATCACGTAACGGGTTTCCTGCCTTTTCCCCCGTAGCCATGAAAAACAATTCTAACGTCAAATGATGATGCATTTTCCAAGTTTTTCTCGCAAACCGTTACAATAAAAAAGAGCCATTCTCTTCCATCGTCCATTGTTTTGCCGCCCGAAAACTTCACCCAACCACAAACAAATGGATGCGATAGGGGGGGAAGGGTTGTGGGGGGGGGAGGAATAGAACACGACGAGGAAAGGAATGGAGGAAGAAGGAAAAGCATGACCTTTTCCCCCGAGCTGGGCACCAAAACCAAAACAAAGGGAAAACGATTCCGGTGCCCGGAACCTCCCTACGGGTGGAATGGAGAGAAAATTGGTACGATTTTTCCCCCTTTTGCGTTGAATCCCCGTCACCCATTGAAATTGGCGATCTGGGGAAGGTTTTCGGGTTACGGTTGAGTTCTGCTGCGGGGGCTGTTTGGGATAGGGGGGAAAAATGGAGAAGAAAACAACATTAAAGCGTCCCTACGTCAACGTCATAGACATACGCAGTTTTTTTTTTCTCTGTTTTGTCTAGTTTTACCGCTGGGAAGGTTGTTCAATAAAGTTGTTGTTGTGTTGTGCTGTAAAAGTTCACCCGAAGGGTCGGTTCACCCGACACGTTGAGGGTGGGCAAAAGACCTCATGCATGCAATGACCCCCCTTCGTCCCGGATAGGGTCGCTTTCAGCTGATGACGTAGCACATAATTTGCCAGACATTTGTCGCGCCAGGAAGGCTCGTCCGCAGCGAAAAGAAGGGGACGGCTTCTAATCCATTATCACGCACCCACGGCTTGTTTGAAACTAACACATGCACACACACATATACACGTCCACCAGCCATCACGGCCACTCGTCCATACTAACTAAACAGTTTCCCCCCGCCAGGCATCAGAAGGTTGGTTGTGATGTGATTTGACTTTTTAATTAGCCTTAACGCGTTCT
Organism: Anopheles arabiensis; assembly: GCF_016920715.1. NCBI lineage: Eukaryota > Metazoa > Arthropoda > Insecta > Diptera > Culicidae > Anopheles > Anopheles arabiensis. The sequence goes on along the minus strand of NC_053517.1, from coordinate 84,231,222 downwards.
AGCCGCTCGCGGGTCCTAGAAATGCATCGCACTCCCCTGCAGCGGGGCAGCAGTAGTTTGAGCAGGAAGTGACCGGACAGTGACCAAGCTAGCTAGCCCAATAGCTAAACATTCACCCCTAATCGAGCGGAAGCAATACGTCTTTCACGTCGAACGGTGGAGTCAAGGTTTGTTTAAAGTGGTCGTTGCTTTTTTTTCTTCTCCCTCTCTTTGGCTTGTTGCTAAATGCAACACGCACTCACATTGCACCCATCAAAGTCTGCATCTCTGAAGCACATCTTGCTTAAATGCACACGCGGGGTAGGCTTGGAAGCACCTCAGAGAGGGGGAGGGGGGGAATAACAACACGCGCTCCAAAAACTCTCCTTCTCCAGCAGCACAGTGGGAAGCTGGCAGGCAAGCTATTTTTGAAACTAAACGAACGGAAGGGGTTCGTTTGTTTGGATACTTTTGTTCCGAAAATGAGATCATAGCACGCAGCACGCAGTCCTAACGCAGGTCAGACAGAGGTGTCGTTTTTTGCAATTCTGTGGGATTTATCCGCTTCGGAGGGATCCCAACCATCACATCCTGTCGTTTTGGGGGAAGATGCTTTTTGGTTTGTTTTCGTTTTTTGTGTTTTTTTGCAACTTTGTAAAATATATCATACATTCTTCCTGGAACTTGAACGGTCCGTCCTAGAGCTCCCAGAAAAATCGTGCCGTACTGGCAATTTTTTTTTCGTTAGACGTAGATATTCTACTAAAAAAAAAAAGAAATAAGACCTTGTTTTGATAAAACGACTTCATATTTCAAAAATCTGTATAACTAAAACTAAAATTTAAATGGAAGGAACTTCACTATCCCGAAGGTTCATAAACAGTGTTGAGTTTTAGAAGTTGAAGAATTGAGACAATACGCTGAAATGTTTTCGGAACGTATGCTTTGTACTGTTCACTTTTCTCAACCTTTTTTGTAACACTTAACTGATGTGAATATAGAAACAGAAAAAAACACAACAAATAATTCCTATTAGAATTTCAATATAACGTCAACATTACAAATTATCCGATTCATAATAAAATAAATTCTTAAAAAGTTTGTTAAACAGAACGATAAGGTTTATTTAGAGCTTGATGAAATAAAATTCTAAACTTCCTGCTTTTTCATCTGTTTTCATATCAAAGATCTAATTTTTTTTTTTAATTATCACTATTGAGATCATCTCAGAAAGAGTTTCAATTGATGATGATCAAACAATATTTGGATCTGTTATTCCATTTTGTTTGCATGTAAAAAATGCCTCTATCTCACTCAAAACAACATGCTTTCAACAAAAGGCAGTAAAAGTTTGGACTACTGGCGAAACAGGCTCATTGCAATGTTATATTCTTGAAATTTTTAAAAATGGTTATTTTTTCCCTACTATTGCAAATATGGTTCTAATCTACCACGCCAATACTTAGACATTTCGTTCAAAACATTTGATAGTTAATTTCAAAATAAGTTCTATATATTACATTTTATATGATCATAGGAACTCTTCACCGAGAAAGTTTAAAAAGTTTTCGAAAGAAAAAAAAAAGAAAAAAAATTGAAATCCCCAATTGGTGGGGTAAGTCACAATTTTCTATTAGACCTCACTGTTATAGTCAGAAAGACTATAGTTTCCCTCTTCTTCTCATCCAAAACAAACACTTTGCGCAATTTTTTTGGAACGAATCTATTCCAGAATACAATCACTTATCACTTTACAGCGCACTGGTAAATACACACTTCCACTGTTCACACAAATTGTGGTGGATTATTTCTGATAGCTCCCGCAGCTGTACATATGATACATCCCACCCTTCCCCATAAGGATGCTCCACCTCGCCCTCGCGTCAAACCGGAGACAAACTTACTTCTGCGCTTTGCCGAACGTTTGCCAAACACCAAACCGTCCTGCTACAGACACACACACACACACAGACACACAAGCCGGAAAGGCGAAGCTGAAGATTTTTCCGCCTGTGCTGCACCGGAAGCGGAACAAACACAGCACCACCAGCACTATATGAACCCGCACACCAAACGCTGCTTTTCCGTTGTTTGACGGTGGAGCGCCGTTTTTAATGCCACCGGGATTTTCCACTGGCTTTTCCTGGCACTGGCACTGCTTCGAACGGGAACCTGCTTGCTGGAGCTTTTCTGGTGGATTTTGATTCGAAGCGAATAGGAACGCACTGGACACCGAAACGCACACGTGTGCTTGTTGGTGTGCATGCACAAACACAAACAGAGAACGCACACGGACTGGCGCGGGAGCTGGAGTGGTTCACCCCACCCACCCGCACATGGAAGCAGGGAGCAGCGGGCGCGTAATGTCAGGTCCAACACACACACACACACACACACACACTCACGACTTTTGAGAAGGGGGGGAATTTTCCGACACACACGGCGTGGCGTGCGAAAATTCGTGCAGCGATCTGCCGGCCTCGAACGTCTACTCGCATCTGGCAGACCGTCCGCAGCAGCGCGGTCGGCACCCGAGCGCACACCCGGAGAGTATCGGGTCGGGTCGCCTGTTTTCTTCGGGCGAACATCCCCCCTTTGCGTCCCCCCCGTGGCTAGGCGGCAAACGAAGACGTCCTTTTTGCTAGAACAAGGAGAGGGGGGAAGGAGATAAATGAAGGAGCTGTTGGGAGCAGAAATTTTGCAGCGGCATGCAGGGGGTAGGGCTAGGAGGGCGCCGAGAAGACGAACCGTCAATGAAAGCACGAACGAACCGAGACCACGACCGCGACGGCTGATGATGACGCGAATGACGATGACGATGATAAGGGGGTTCGTTGATAGGATGCTCGCTGGTATGCTCATCCCCTCCTCCTCCCATCATCCTCCATCAAGGAATCAAGGGAAGCTTTTGCGAGGCGAATTTTCACCGGCAAGCGCCATGTGAATGGAACAGCCGGAGAGCGAGAGAACCAGCCTAGTTCACATGGAAAAGCGTCACTCTCATCGCTCTCTTCATCGCTCACGCGCTCCGGGAAATTCGTAGCGTGTGTGTGTGTGTGTTTGCGTGTGACGGAGAGTTTGCGCGCTGCTTTTCCAGCACGCTTTTTCGCTTCCGCCGTTCGCTCGTTTGCACACACAGCATCCGGAAAGGCGGCTTGTTTATTTATGAAACACGACCGAACCGAGAGCGGGACCCGAACGTTACGAGTGGCCGACGGTTCGCCGGTGTTGTGCGAGTGCCTTGTGCAAGCCGGCCGCTGTCGGCTATTTTCCACCGCTGCCAGGACAACCAGTAACTAACTCCCCGCCGGCACGCCATGCACGCCATTTTCCCGTTCTCCGGAGGGAAATACAACGGCTTCCCCTCGGGCTGTGGGACCGAGCTGCCGCCGGCTAGCGCGTGTACCGGGCGTGCGTCGTGGGGACGCTTCTTCCTTCTTCATTCCTCTCTCTCACACACACACACACACACCTCCTGCGTGTCCCATCGTTGAGCAAAAAACAGTATAAAGTCCTCCCACCAACAAATATATAAAAAATAGTTTCTGCTTGGTGGATAATTTTAAGTGACGCGGTTGCAACACACGTGGACGCTCAAGTGTGTGAATGCGTGAACAGCACGGGAATGTGTGTAGGGTTCTATTTTTCGTGTTGCATTTCGGCCCAACTGCTGGTGCAGGTATGTATGGTTCAGTCCGTTCGGTGAGCTTTCGGGCGAAATATTTCGCATCAAAATCCTTGCAAAGTGTAGAGAAGCTTGTAATGCATGGATCGCGATGCACAGGCACAAGGAATCTCGCTCGGACCGGGGGAATCGTTTGAATGTTAGCAGTTTTGTTGCATTTTGTGCAAGGGTAACTGTGTGTTACAGTCATGTGAATGGTAAAGTAAAACTATTTTTAAAAAGCAAGAAACGGGTGATTCTTTCGTTCAAAATGTCCAACAAACGCACTCTAAACAAACAGAAATTGTATCTGTATTACAAATTATTGTTCGAGATGTCGCAACAGAGATATCAAACAAGAGACTTATCGAGTTGTCAAACACGCCGGATCATCATAAAAAATCTACATGTTTGATACAAAAAATACAGTGATTTTAATTAATAAAAACATTATTTGCTAGAAAAATACTTTAAAACATTTTAAGTATCTTAGGTATGCTGACCCATTAACCAGAGGTTGTCGTTGTAAGACGGCGATAAATGTGTGTTTGTCGCAAAATATTGAGCCCATTTATTCAGGATTAATTTCAATATGTTCACTTCTTTACAGCCTTCCCCTTAAACTCCAATCATAGCAGCTAGGCATGACATTAACGCAATACATTTAAATAGAATGAACAAAAACGAGCCACGATGGCAAGTTAATTGTGTAACGTAGTTTATTTGATGATTAAGCTTTCTTTTTGATTTGAAACGTTGCATGATGGTTCATATTTAAATATTGATATCACAATTATGGAATTTTATTACGGATAAACATATAAAGTGAATCAACAGAAACAATGTGAAAAAATACACTATAGCAGAAGGCCAGAAATGTAAAATTTAATTAAAAAATGGTTACACGATACATTAATTTTAAACCAAATAAATTTCGGCAGGGTAACACATATATTTTCATGAAGATTCGTATTTAAAAATAAAACTCATTTCATCTATCCTCCATCTAGTGGATGCTGACAAGCTGCTTAAGAGCTGCTTAAGAGCTGCGAGACTGAATTATCCGAAGTGAATCAGATGCACCTGGCTTATTAATACAGTTGTTCATAGTGTCCTGGAATTAGCTGCCTGAAATTGCCTTAGCTGAAATAAAAGTTGTTCACGGTGCATCTGTGTTTATTGAACATTCAATTCTCGGGAGGAAATTACTTAAATTTCTCACAAAATGTCTTTAACTCATTATGTTTTTTTGCTATCCCCCTGTGCAAAGCGACGGAAGAAATCATTCCCTTTCGCGCATTTTCTCAGGCCTTCTTTTTCCCTCCTACGGCAAATTTGTCGAGCAGCGTTTCGAGCTACCCGTCCCTGGCTCCGCTTCATACCCCTCGCCTGAGCGCGCTGTCACAGGTTTGGATGTGTTGGTGCGTCAGACGGCCAATCGCTGTCAGCCGTCGTCCGTGCTTTTTCCATCCATAGCGCTATCTCTTTCACGCGTGTGGTCAATGCTCGCGAGCTGTTGTGGCGCTTAAAAAAACCGTTAACAACATTGCGGCGCTGCATTTGATTTTTCACAAATCAAACCAAAAAGCGCAATGAGTTCAATCGCTGCAATGTAAAAATGACTAAGGAATCGTTAGTTTACGCTGGAGGGTTTGCTGTGCAACGCCCAGAACCCTAATTCCAAGTAGCGCACGCAAGACAGGTGGCCATGGCCGTGCATAGGAAAGCTTAAACCTAATTGCATAAAGCATAACTTTATGTGACACTATGCTTTTCCTTTCGTATGTTGTAGATTACATAGATAGGCTGAGCCGTCTGCGCAAGGGAGTGAGTGTGCGTGTGTGTGCACAACTGTCGCCGAATGTGTTTTCTTCCGGAATGTTATGATCCATCGGTCAAAGAAAGGAAGGTGTTCATGACGGTGTTTTTTTATTGTGGAGCTGCATCCTTCCCCCTGCCTGCAGCGTATGCATCGGGCAGGATACAGTGTGGCAGTATGCAAGTTGCCCGCTGGATAGGAGCGGGCCCGCGGCACCGCCATCATTCCGCACATCTTAACAGCATGCCCGTCGTGGGTTCTAACCGCGTATGAACCGTTCGCCGTAGCAAGACGTGACTATCCGGCTACGTGCTACTCAAGTCCTGAAAAGGCCGGCATGATCGCGTAGGCCATTACGCCAATAATAATAATAAGAAGAAGAAGAGGAATAACATAGCATAACAGCCCACACCCGGAGAAAAGATTGGCTTATCTTTGTTGCTGCCGTGTTACCGCTGTGACGCGACAAATGCACGGAATGCAATCGACCAAAACATTAACCTACCGAGCCGAACCCATTCTAAGGGAGGTGCCGGTCCCACGGCGTCATGATACCGACTCTGAGCCAACAAGCCGCCGGATTCTGGACGGACAGGAGCAGCACCATACGCGCACCGTAATAAACAAATCCAGAATCCTCTTTTGTATGGATTCAATTCAAAATGTTGTTTCCACTTGCATCCGCTAGCTGAATTGGAAAGAAATGTGCTACATATCACACGCACGTTTGCTTCGATCGTTTGTCTTTTAAATACCCCCAACAGCAGAACCGGTCGCAAAGATGGTGGTGCCAATTAAATGGTTGTATTGTGTCGTAGGTAGCGGTAATCGATCGGGCGGCGTGCAGTGCGTTTTCTAAGAATGCATGGAGTGTGTAGACGCAGCCGGTGACAATGCACGCATTAGAATCAAACAGTTTTGGAGTTCCCGCACGCACACACACACACACGCGCACGCACGAACGCATGCACGCATGCACGAATGCACGAATGCACGTACGCGCGCACGCGAGCACGCACCCACGAAAGCGCGCAGGCGAGCACACACCCCCATCAACCCCCCCCTCCCGCATGATCGATTACGGCTACCTTATCGGAAGAAAGGCTGGTTCCTCATTCAAAGCACCGGGAGGGGAGGGGGATCCCGGCATGATAGAGTGGACGATCACTTTCCCCGCGCTGTGTGTGTGTCGTGGCCAGAAAACTCGAGACAAATTCCGGCACATTGAAAAAAAATATTTTTATTGCCACTATACACCGTGCTACATGATGCTTAGAAGGTCGTTGAAGCATCAAACATGTTCAAATTAAAAAATATTAGATTAGTGTTAGACGTTCTCCTACGCTTGTTTTAAATAGGCTTCTTCACCCTCAATTGGCAGGGGCATCGAATGGTCTCATCAGCAGCGGCACGAAATAAAATAAACCATCAATACACCGATAACACTTTAAATCCCAAAATGAACCAGCTTCTCCCGCACCGTCAAGGTCACACACAATAAATAAATGCTATACCCACCAAATACAATACACAACCGCAATGTACATATATACCAACGCATACACCCAATCAGCTGGCGGCGAAAGGCACGGGCTGAAGCGCAAGTAAGGCATGGCAGGGAGGGGAAAGGGAGTGAGAGGAAGAGGAGAAAGGAATAGGCGTCAATATTTTTTGAATTTTTCGGCCGTTTTTTTTGCCCCGCCGTCTGAAATATTTCATCCATTCCTTCAACAGATGGCGCTCGTTCCGCACCTAAAAACTGCAAGAAATACGCCGGCTATCGTAGTTTCGGCTGAAGTCCAGCGCTGTTTTTTGCGTATTTTTTGACGCAAAACGACGCAAAAAACTACGCAGAAAACTGCTCGAATCTGCGCAGCGGGATTGTGCCAGCTGCAGTAACTGCAATAATGGAGGTAGCTTTGTATGCAATCCTACACACAAGCTATCCTTGTATACAAGCTGAAGCATTCAAAGCGACATCTAGTGAGGAACTGAACGATGGAGCGAAATCAACGAATCACTTTTTTGACATTTTTTTAAATTCAATTGATTTTGTACTACTTTACCACGTTACTGGCTCTCTTTTATGGAATATGCAAAATGAGCGGTCCTTGAATACCTTTGTATCATTTCAAAACCCCTATATTTTATATGTACTTAGTCAGTTGTGGCTTTCAAGTGTTTCTATTTACATTCAGCGTTGTGTGAGATGTAAAGAATGTGATAGTGTTAGATTAAAAATAAACATAAACACAGCTTATTTTCAAATAGTTTTGATTTTATTCATTTACGTCGTCGAGACTGGATGTGTCGAAACTAGATGCACCAAACAAAACTAACCACTCTTATTGCATCTTTCCAGTAATGCTGAAACCAATACGCCTTCCGCTCATTTCACCGTATCCTTAATCCAATCGCTCGCACGTTCAAGGTTTACAAACATCTCGCTTCCCTCCGCCCGGCAGTGCGGGAAGCTAAACACCATCAGGCCGGCCAAGAAGTAGCGCGGTACCTTGTCGACCCGCTTGATGTACTGCAGCGGCGAGCCGGTGGCGTAGTTGTGACAGTGACCCTTCGGACGTGTCTTGTACACCGCACACAGCACATCCTCGGTGGGAGGCAGAACGACGCCAAGTTTTTCGTACTCACTGCGACAGGTTATCGACGAAGTGAGGTTCATTGCGTCGCGCTCCATCTTGGGAAAGACAAGCTTATTGCGCTTCCAGCCGCTCACCGTCAGGAACGTCTCCTTGTAATCGTCGACCGCTGGCAGACAGATGGGTTTAATGTTCGGTTTGCTCGTATCTGCGTTGTGCTTCAGCTTGAGCAGAGCGAGATTGTTGGCATACTGCGGTTTGTTGTAGTTGGGATGGAAGAACACCTGCTCGATGTCCACCGATTGGGACGTGATCGTTGTGGCCGGAGCGTTCGGATCCGCGTCTTCCACCGAGCGGATGTTGTACTCCCCAAGACGAACCGATTGCCTGCCGGGTGAAACATAATGTATCATTAGAGCTCCCTGCAAGTCTTCAACAAAGCAAAAGACCAACATACAGCTTATAGTTACTGAACACTCCCTCTACACAGTGCCCCACCGCAAGGACGTATCGCGGGTGTATTAGAATGCCACTGCACACCAGATGTGTCTGCACCTTGTCAAGCTGCCGGAACTCCAGCAGCGCATTCCACGGGTACTGATTGAACACCGGCTTCTTCATCTCATCCTGCACCTCCGAGTTGCGGGCCACGCCACACTCCTCCAGCTTGAGCAGATTGCGCTGATCCACTAACTGCTGGTGCGCATTGATCCAGGTCGTGTACTGCGCCACATCGGTGTACGTCGCTGGCAGGGCCGCATTGCACGTAGCCTCACCCGTGTCCAGATCACGCCGGGCTGCCGCACTCACAATGCCCCGCAGGTACCAAACCTGATCCTTTGCGAAGTACAACCCACCGCCACTGTCACCGGAGCACACGTTCGCACCCGATTCCGTCCCGATCGCACACATCTTGCCCGCATCCTGCGGCAGAAAACGAACGTGCTCGGGCAGCTGCTCAATGCACTGCTGCTTCTCGATTACCTTCATAGAGGCTTGCTGAAGCGTTTCGCTGATACGGTGCGTTTCATCAAATCCAAACCCAACAGCTATGCCGGACCGGCTCAGAACGTCGATCAGGGTGGCGTTGTGCGACGGCCATAAGCAGATCGGGAAGATGGAGAACGAAGCGAACGAGATCGCTCGATCAGGGCGCATCAGGGCAATGTCGTTGTAGAAGGTGTGCCGGTCATACTTTGGATGGAGGATGATCTCGAACAGGTTGTAAACGATCACGCTCGTGTCGTTATCGTTGTTCAGATGGTGTATACCTGCCTTCAGGAAATAGTGATCGGGGTTCGGTTCCTTTATACAGTGAGCAGCTGTGGGAGAAAGCAGTGGACGAAACATTACAATGAAGAGCACAATCAGGATGTTCTCCTGCGGGTTTCATACCGGAAAGCACAAAGTGTTGACTGATAATCGATCCGCCACACTTGTATTCTGGTTTCGCAGACTTCATGTGGGCAAACAGTGCAACATGCCAAGGCCAATCTCCTGGCTCAGCTATGATGCCTTTCGTGACGAGTCCCATTGGGGAGAGACGACGTACGCCACACGTTGCTAAAATTTAAATATTGTACATCGGTTACTAATGTTAAGAAAAACTTCCCTATTTCGGTGTAGAATTACATGCAGCAACTTCAGAAGGTTGTTGAATTAATAGCAGCCCCAGTAGCGCCATGACGGCTCGTATGGGTATTCCCCAACACTCGCTGATAACCTTTCCCATGCTGAACGAGAAACAGAAACAACACACAACCGTTTGATTGCACGCCAACTCGCGTAATGTCAATGCGACGACGAGCGAAGCCTACCTTTAACTGATCGATCGGGCAGAGTACTCTCTGCCCGGGAGAATATTTCGGAATAATAAGAGCATATTCTTTCACCAGCAGTTGTATTCGGAAGAGAAGATGTGATCATTTTTCGGATTAACGTACATGGGTGGTGAGTTTCATGGTGGGAGCTGGTTTTTATTAGATCGGTCCACGGATTCGGGTCCCGACTCGCTTACGTAGTATACAAAGAGGTAACATAAAGTTAATGTGAAAGGGTACTACTACCACTACTAATATATAATTAACTAGACTTTACGCTATGCTTCACTTAATACATCGGAGGTTCACCGGATAGGTTTGTTCTTCAGTTTTTTTTTGTTTTGCTTTCGGACCACTTACATCGATTATGTTTTTGTTTATGTTTATTTTTACGCTTTTTTGTTGCTGTGTTTACTATTTAAATACTTACGCCTGCGCTTATGCAATCCACATTACGGCAGGCGGAAAAGACTGTTTAAAAAGGTGGCTTGCTAGGGGGAGACAATGTTTTACTAATACGTAGAGTTTTTTTTTAAGTGTAACGATCATGGCGAATACGATTCACATCGTACATATGTGTGTGTCTGTCGGTCTTCTCCGTTCTTCTCTTTCCCAACTCAAAACTGTAGCTGCGAGAAGCGCAATTAGCTCCCCGATACGCGACGCGCAGACACTGGCTTTTCGAAAGCTAAGGATGCGAACGCTTTTGGAAAGTACTCTATCACATCGCGCTCTTGCGTATCAGCAGATACTCGGAGAACTGCTGCGTCTCGACGCCGCCCCCGGTGCTGGCCTCCACGCTGAAGCCCGCATTCAGCAGCCGGGTCAGCACCTGGATGGAGTTGAGCTTGCAGTATCCGTTCAGCGGAAACCGTATCACCTGCCGGCCGTCAAACTGGTTCCAAGCGGCACCGGTCCGCGCGTCCAGGATCGCCTGGTTCGTCTCGGGAAACACCTCGTCCAGGACGGCCCGCTCGGCCGAGATCAGTATGCGCTCGCCCAGGTCGGGCGAGATGTGCAGCGCCACCACGTCGTGGCTGGCCGTGTCCGCCTGTACCGTTCCCTTACATTTGCTCCGACTGCCCCCGCCGAACGGTGGAATACCATTCCCGCTGCGTTGCCGCTCCTTCTTCAGCAGTTCGATCTGTTTGATCATAGCTGTAAGAGAGAGAGAGTGGAAGAGTAAATGTCAGTGACTTCTTTAACATTAACTCCTTCAACGTGCGATAAAGTAAATGGCTGCAGGTTATACTCACGAACAATATCGAAATATTTGGCCTCCTCCAGCAGCAGCTCCAGGTCCGGGAAGTCTTCCGACACGAGCAGCTTTGAGTTGCGCATAAAGTTAAGTATATGGCGAAACATACCACCGTCACGGTCGATGAAGTAGTGCTGCTTGAGCGAATCCAGCACGATCGGGATGCAGCCGTTGAAGAGTTTGGCTAGCCGCGAGTCGGGATATCTGTATGGGACAAGGAGTTGTTATGGTTAACTGATGTTGGAGATCTTGATGTTGAAGTAAGTCAGTGAAATAGTAAGTCAGTTAGTAGTTAGGTCCAATGTTTTAATTTCAACGCTTCATTCGATGGGTTTTTTGCGTTATTCGTGCTTCTGACATTCATGCTAAATTCGTTTAAATTCTGAGTTACACACTATTCAGCTTCGTCCAGAACCTATCAATCAAATAATATCTCATTATACAAAATCTGGTCTGTACCTCGTCCTCAATACGTTTTAGCTCTATGAGAAATATGCTCGATCGATTATACGAATGCTTCGATTATACGAAAATGCACTCATCTGTTATCTGATTATTGAAACTGTGAGATCTGCGATTTTCTTTCTAAAACGATGGAAGGTCCTGATTGATAAAGAAAAAAAAATCCAAAATATTGTCTTGCGAAGAAATATCAGGATGTATCCTTTCTATTGCATACAGTTTTGAAACACACTTCATTTACTGATTTGGAATAATCAACTAATCTCATGTCTTTTGTTACCAATATTTTCAGATCTTTTGAGGCAGGTACCAAACTTGATGCAATTTACACTGACTTTCATGCTGCATTTGATAGTTTGCCCCACTCTTTACTATTAGCTAAACTATCTAAACTTGGTTTTGGTGATGGCATTATTAGCTGGCTGTCCTCATATTTAAGTAATCGATCATGCAGGGTTAAAACCGGGTCGTAGTTATCTGAGGAGTTTTTTTGTACGTCAGGTGTCCCTCAGGGTTGTGTGCTAAGTCCACTTCTGTTTTCTTTGTTCATCAATGATGTCTGTAATGTTTTACCTCCTGATGGTCATCTCCTTTATGCGGATGATCTCAAAATCTTTTTACCTGTGTCCTCTTCTTCTGATTGTATGAGTCTTCAGCATTACCTCAATGCATTTGCTCATTGGTGTTCATCCAATTTACTTCGCCTGTGTCCCGAAAAATGTTCTGTTATTTCTTTCTCTCACTCACTTTCTCCTATTTCATTTAACTATACTCTCTCTAACTCGTCTCTCTCTCGTGTTATGTCCATCCGTGACCTTGGTATTATACTCGACAGTCGTCTTAACTTTAAACTGCAGCTTGATGAGGTTCTACTAAAAGCTAATCGAACTCTTGGGTTTATTTTTCGTTTTACCTCTATTTTTAGAGATCAAAGCTTCTTAAGAAACCTTTATTGTGCTATGGTAAGGCCTCTTCTTGAATATGCTAGTATCATCTGGAATCCTCCTACTATTGATGGCTGTTCGAGAATTGAAAGCATTCAGCGCCTTTTTACCAGGGTTGCTTTTCGTCGTTTGTTCGGTGCTGCCTCACTACCTCCCTATGAAACGCGATTGCAGTTATTCAATCTTCACTTTTTAAGCTTCCGCCGCCAAGTGTTTCAGGCATGTTTTATTGGTGGCTTATTACTTTCTGATACTGATGCTCCTGATTTACTCTCGTCCATCTCGTTGTATGTTCCCTCTCGTTCCCTTCGTCCTCGAGATCCTCTGTCAATTGAAACACGTCATACTCTTTATACTTTCAATGATCCTATTCTATCCTGTTTCAGGTTGTTTAACCACTTTTACTATCTCTTTGATTTCGACTCCTCTCTCAACTCTTTCCGTAACCGTATTTTATCTTCTAATTCTCTTTAATTATTCTTCAAAGTTTCATTAAGTTTTGATAGTCTCTACGCTCTACCTATGTTTTTTTTCTTTAATTTTTTGCTAGGTCTAGACTAGTTTAGTTAGGCTTAGTTTTTCATGAATTATTTTGTTTATTTGTTAGGGTTTATTTAGTTTTGAGTCTGCCTTATTTAGCCTTGATGGCGGATATTGTATAAATAAATGAAATGAAATGAAATGAAATGAAATAATTCTTAATGATCAATCTAGACTTCTTAATGATCAGACTTCTTCAGACTTCTTAATGATCAAACTAGAACAACACAATGAAACCATATCGCACTGAACGCAACTGACAGAACTCTTCTGATATGCTAAAGTACCAAACCGACCCTTTAAAGACACCATGGCCGTTAATGCAATTCAATTACCCTCTCCGCATGTACCCGGTCCCGAACAACTTACTTGGTTAATGTTTCCAGCGAGCTGGTGTAGATCGTACCGCCGACATCGATGTGCACCGGTGCGGTATACTTGGACGCGGCGGCCACGCACGGTATGCCGGTGATCTGCTTGTGGTTCGCATGGTGGTACCCGCTGCCGACGCCCGTCACCGCGGGCGAGACGGCCGGTATCGGGGGGGTCGGTGTGGGCGACGACGAGTTCGAGATGGTCGGTGATGTGGTGGGCGAGGTGCTGATTTTGATCTGCGTCGCGGTGAACAGGCGCGTCGCGGACAGGTCGCGCGGCTCGAGCGGCTTCACGTCCCGCTCGGCTGCCCGGTCACGTTCGCGATCGCGGTCACGATCACGGTCCCGCTCCATGTCGCTGTTACATTTCCTTCTGCGGGCGAAACGGAAACAGAGGGACGGATGGGGGAAACGTTAGCAGGATGTCCTTAAGTGTCAACGGTGTGTCGGAGACGTGGAAGAGCACCGACCGTGGTCCAATCGCCCTGCAGGGTTTCAAAGGGAGGGCAATGCAAACCCCAACCTACACCGTGCCGTGTGTTCTGTTGTCAAGTTATCAAAAAATATAATTAATACTTTGCACTCTTCCTCCTGCCTTGCTTCCTGCTCCAGAACACAGTCGAATTGGAGTGCTTTTTGGGAGCAGCAGATTTCGCCTCGCGGCTAATTTCGAAGCCAACTCGCTCGGCCAGCTGTGCGTCCAGTCCCTGTGTTGTGAGTGTGTATATGTGCTTGTGAAGGTACAAATGTTCTGAGTGTCGTCGTCGTTTACAAATCCGTGACGGTTGCTGTTGTTTTGTTGTTGTTGCTGTTTTCGCTCTGTTTTTCGGTACATTAAATCATGGCCGCACTTCTTTGGGGCGAAATAATTTTATAAATATATTGCATTACCCACTGCCAATCCCTCGCCCGCGTTCGTTCGATGTGCCCGCAAGGGATATAACCGGGGAGCCGGGGCGCGTTCATGCGTTCATCTGACAGGGCAGGGTTGGAAAATAAGCGAGAAAAGCTTTTTTTTTCATCTCGCAATACCATACCCGAAAAAGAAATAAAAGTATGCAGATGAATAAAAAAAAAATCCGCAACACAAGCTCCCTCCAGGCGGTACGCAATATCACGGTTTTTGGGTTTTGTGCAGGGAACGGTAAGGAAGGAAAGGCTCAAAGTGAATATTTCGCCCCCTTTGCACCCTTTGCCGAGTGTCCAAAATGCACTCTTGGATAATTTTTTTTCTTGCGTTTCTCGAGCGTCGGGAGGGGTTACGTTTGCAGCTTGACAGTACACTTTGGCTTGGGGGCAGCTCATGAATTCCTTTTTCGAAACGGCGGCCCTTCCTTCGCCCTGGTGATGATCGTGGTGGCGCGCGGTTTTACCACACAGCCCTGCGGCAAACCACTAGCAACAGGTAAATACGCGCGTAGTAATTTTTGGGGCAGAAATGATTTCGCAAGGAACGCAGGAACAAAGCGCAAAGAACCCCACATCCCCAATGGATGCATGCGAAGTGACAAGGGCGTTGCTCATCATCGCTCGGGTCTTTTAGCTGTTGCTGTGTTTTCGCACTCGCACGCACGGCCAGCGCACGATGCAGCCGCGGCAAACTGTTTCGCGTAGGTCGCACCAAATGTCTGCGGGCGCTACCGTGAACCCGTTATTCTTGCGGTGAGGTTGGCTTTGGTCGAGAAAAAAAAAAGGACAAGCAGAAAAATGGCCACCACTGGTAATATTGAAATCATTGCGATTAATTTCGGACGGGCTCGGGTCCGGCGCACATTAACGTTATTGCAGTGCAACCGGCAATCAGGAAACGATTTCCGTTTTTGAACTCATTGGACGCAGCGTTTGGGGATGGCGATGAAAGGTTGAATGTGGAATAACCTTTCTTTTGCAGTGTGCTAAACGCGAAGGTGAGCTATGAAGGTGGTTGCTCAATTTTTGAAATATTGAACAAGTTTTTGTTGACTCAGAGATCTCCTACCAAATTAAAGCGACCATAACCACTGTAAATGATCAAAATAGTTTGAAAACACACGCTTAAGTGCCGTTTGATATGCACAAACATGCCGACTAACTCGCCTTGTTTTCACTACCTCGTTCTAAATAAACATTCCATTGGGTCTTTCAACGCCGAACGGGTTCATCGGGTTTGGAACGTTCGCAAAGCAAAGATGACTGTCCGGTGCCCATCGGTGGTATCAGATCATGCCCAAACCGTCCGCTCGTCCCGTCAGTTGTAACTAAAAACCAAAGAAACTTCCTTAGCAAAACACCTCCATGACCGAAGCAAAAGAAAGCAAACGATATGGCTAAATATGGGATAAAGTTTGGTTTTAATTTGTTGTAAAATTACCCCCCCCCCCCCCAACGCCATCCTGTTCGGGCTAAGATAGTCCCGACGCTACATCAAGACAAACTAGGTTCCTCCTTTCTTGCATATGTTTTTACAGGTGATCTTCCGCAAGTAAGAAGCGCTCCGGCAATGCATGGACTGTGGGATCAGCAGCTTGCGAAACCGATTCGAAGCTGACCATCAATAGTTTTACAATAACAAAACAACTGCAGCCGGTGTTATTCTTTCTCGTAAGGATAGGATGCCCTTTTGCACCTCGGAAGATCAGAGCGTTGGATAGGAAATGGCAAAGAAAAAGAAGGAGAAGTGCAAACCCAATGAAGCGTGCTTCGTGCGTTGGGGCTTATTTTGTCCTGCTCGAATGGGGAAGCTGAGAGGGAGCATTTATTTTGATTATCTACTTTTCCCTTCCCCTGTTGGCAAGTGTCTGTTTGTCTGGGTGATTTCAGGATTCAGAAGGAGCTACATATGCTTTGCGGAGTAAATGAGTAATGAAAACATTAGCTTTGGCAGCACATTGCTCCTACTGGTGGTTCTCTGTTTAACATTTCTCATCCTTTGCGTTTATTTCCGTTTTACGGTACGGAAAAACCATTGGCCGTTTCGGCGTGTTTGCACGGAGAAGATTTGAGGGTGTGTTTCAATTAGTATTTAAAAAAAACTGCTAACCTAAATTTGTTCAAATTACCTCTTATCTTGGTCCTTAACACTTACAATGGGTCAATGAAGATCGAATTACTGATCAAATTGAAGTAGTATACATGAATAGGGTTTGATTTCTTCCTGGAGCAGCAATCGGCAAACTTTGCGACCAAAATACTTAAATTCGAAGAGTTTCAATAGTGAAGAGCCAAACATATAAATCAAGAGCATAAATGTGCCTTAGGTGTATTATTATTATTATTATTATTATTATTATTATTATTATTATTATTATTATTATTATTATTATTATTATTATTAAAATTATTATTATTATTATTATTATTATTTTTATTATTATTATTATTATTATTATTATTATTATTATTATTATTATTTTTATTATTATTATTATTATTATTATTATTATTATTATTATTATTATTATTAATTATTATTATTAATTATTAAATCTTTATTCAATGGACACTTATAGTTCTGAAGAATTTTCTCTAGCGTAAACTTAACTTAGGCTACAAACATAACGCGACTAAATACTGCCGCAAATGTGGTCTTTAAACAACTTTAGAGACGGATCAAAATCGAAAAATTGGGACTTCGTTAAAAGCTCTGCACATAGATATTATATGGTCTCCTGAGCTGCAGTTCGTTTGACGACGAGGGACATAATTACTATGACTACGATACTATTCCATTAAAATGTTTTAAAAATCCCGCTATGATCCATTTGCACTCTTAAAACACTACATGCAGAACCAGAAGATCCTTCATGAATGATTCAACCCGTTCCAAGGAAAGGATACATAGGATGCTTTTTTAAGAATTAACCAACTTGACAGTATTTTTAAAAAGAAACACTTGAAATACCACATAATGTTTATATTATGCAGTAATCATTGAAAGGCAATTAAACAAAAGGATTGATAACTCAATTTAATAACACAAAACATAAGAAAATTGTAAAATACTTTCATAAATCTTTCAGAATTTTGAATGCTTAATTTAACATAACGCTTAAAAATCTGATCTGTTTGAAAAATGAATAACATAAAAAAATATCAAAAGTTATAATATATCAAGAACTACTCCTTTCTCGTTTGTAAAATGAGGTATTCGCTGGTTCATGTTGGAGTACAACCACAATTCTTGGATATTCAATCCAATCTAATTGTTATAATAAAATATAATTGTTGCTTTATAGTTAAATTTTGACTCGATGTAATAAGGATGACTTGGCAACTGACGGATAAGTGAAAGAAACGCTAAAGGATAATAATTCCAAACTAACCCCAACACTTTACTGACTATTCTGCGTGGGTAAACTAATCAAGTCATTCGTAGGAACACTATCAATGGCTTATGATAGGCCGAGACTGATTATGGCTTGTGAAATCAAACATCGAAATAAAACAAAACGCAGAAAAATGACACATCATTCGCACGGTTTGATGTGAAATTGACCCCTATTGAGAGTGTTAATCCACACAAGATAAAAATGAGTGATGCTAGATAAGCCTTTACAGTTGTTGTGCTGCTGAAGAAAAAGATAGAAGGATAATTTAGTTTCACCCAGCATCCCAATAAACCACATTCACCCACAATGCAACAGCGACGGAAATAATCCCCCGTGAACCCACTGCGCTTTGAACTTCCCTAAACTAAGCCGCCCTGAATGGTGCACATTTCCAGGCCAATTTCCGTGTTATATTCCCGCTGCCCAATCCCCATAACACTTGTTTTCCATTTATTGAAAACTCCCCCTCATCCCCCCCACCACCTGCAACTTGCCTGCGACCCTGTGTTGTTGCCGTTGTGGCGTTTTCCCCTAATGCCGTATTTCATCATTTCATAATTTAAATAGTTTTTAGGAGCCGAATCCCCACACTTCTTCGCGCATCCTGTTTGTCGCTCGTTTTTGGTAAACTAAATCCTTCCCCTTCGCTCGTACCCTGCTAAATGTTAAACATTCGCTCCTCATTCCGGGCTGCAGTGCAAATAGTGCCAACGGGGGAGCAGAAGTTTGGGGGGGTATGGAAATAGAAAACTAGCCCGGGAAAATTAGTATGTACATGCCGCACAAACACAAATTTGGAGCAGGACTCCGAAAATCGAAATCCTCGCGTACTAAATGCAGGTGCGGTGGTGCAGTCTCATCGCTACCCCTTTCTCCCAGTAAAAAAAAAGAGCACAACAAGCTGGAATACAACATGGCGGCCAAAAGTGCACCAGCCATAGGAGGAGAGAGAGAGAGAGAGGAAAGGTTGATGATGGTCCTGGAGGCGGGGGGTGTACATTTAAATGGATATTTTCGATACGATGGCCACGGCGGCCGTTTTTCTAGTGTCGCGGGTAAGCCCAAGCGTGGGGTTGGGGCTGGGGGTGAAACACAGCAAAAGCCGGACCAACAGGAATTCACATTTGATTTTACGTCGTTGACTGCATCGACTGCACGTTGCACACATCCTTCCCCTCAGGTCACCGCTCGGTTTCATTTCTCGCAACGCTCCAAAACTGTCCGCCTGCGCGCTATGTGACTTTGCATAAACTATCCCGAGCGATCGTGTTTCCCTTCGGTCCGTGCGTGTGTGTGTGTGTATGTAGGATGCGGCCACAAAACCCGCTCATGCACACCAATAAATAGTGCATGATAAATTTGTACATTTTAGATTATTTATTCAAAATATATTACCTCCGGGGGCGGAATCGAATGGTGAATTATGGCTGAAAAATATTTCCCTACGCTGTACAGCGGCCGGACAGCGCTTCCCTTCTCCATTTGCGTTCTGCTGCTACCGCTTCTCAGCTCACCACAGCAGCAGTTTGGTCGGGAGATTTTCCGGAGATTTTCGCGCATCTCCCCAACCACGCACCACTTCCCTGCTTCCATTGCGCAGGTAAAAGTTAGGAAAACGCTTTAACGTGTCTTGCTGCACAGCGCGTTGTAAACCATTTTCCCATGGTGCTTTCGTGTATGAACATCTCTCGATTGAATTTTCCCAACGTATGCCCATCCCACCCCAAACCGGGGACGGAGGGAAAACCGAGGCGCACAGTTGTGTGAAATACTTGTAGGAATAATAAATCCTAGCGCAAAATCGCACGTGACGCGGGCGCGCACGCACGCAAGCGAAATGGTGGCCACGCTCGAGTACGGGTTAATTTTTAACGTGTAAGTTAATTTATTTTGTATTCGCTGGGCTAAAAGGGCAAGGCGGCTGCAGCGAGGCGTAAACAATTCATTTTTAAGCCACCGCTACTCCAGTCCTACCAGGCAGGGATTGAGCGTTTCGGTGGAATTGGATGTTGTACACGTGTGTGTGTGTGTGTGTGTGTGTGTGTGTGTGTGTGTGTTTGTGAAAATTGCACCCAATACTTCATGCCAGGTGTGGTTTTCTATGGCATGTTTGCAAATACATCCTGTAGAGTGGGGGATTGTATTGTAAAAAAAAAACTATACATGAATTTTATGCAGCTTTGCATAGCAAACAATATCTTTTGAAGGTATGTAGAACAAATAAAGCGTACATTTGAAATGAACATAGTTTACACCACCCATGTTCCTGCTTTTTGGGCGAAATAATATCTGCAAAACGCGTGAAAGTTAAAAAAGATAAATTTGAATATAGTGTTTGCTCTGACCGTTCCAAAGAGCAATTATAAACCATGAAGATTAATTTTATTTACCCTTATAAACGAACAACGAAGGTTTTACTGCAGTCACTAACTTAAGCAAATTAATTCCTTTGTTGATTTTTTCACAACACAACTGGAACGTTACCTATGAATAGCGAGGCATATCTATAATAGCATATCTATAAACAAAACTACTCCTTTACTTCTATTACCCTCTTCGCGGGTAAACCATACAATTTTAACTGGAACTTACAATTTTATTTGTGAAAAAAACACAAAGAATAGTTCAACTGCCATTAATTGACAGCCATGTCATCCTTACTATCGGCCCAAATATTTCAATCTATATAGCATTAGAAGAATATTTGGAGCCAGAAAACATTTGAAACAGAAACTATAAACATTAGTACACGCAATGATATGCATATCTTTACAAAATAAACGACTAAAACGAAACCAAACCCCATAATTGCATTACAACCTACTAGTAAGGGGTACGAATAGGTTTGATTTTTTATTTTAATTAAAAATAAATTAAATATTTTTTTTTTAGATTGATACGATTCTCCTCCAACAGTACAAATTCATTACTTTGAAATTCATCAGTAGAACCTACGTGGGTAGGCGGTTATAGAAATAAAGGAAAATATTTTGTAGGTCATGGAATCAAATATTCGGCAAAATCTAAGTATCAAAATATATTTCAATTTTTTTGCATGATTTGTGCACTTAGATCAAACAAAGTATCCCATTTTATAAAGCAATATAATCTATTTCCAAGTCTCTTAGAAAAAAGACAAATATATCCTGTCTCTGGTGTATTCTGTTGACAAAAGGGTTTATTTATTTATTTTAAACTCAACTTGGGGCGAGCCCGTTGTACAGTCGTCAACACGAACGGCTCAATAACAAGCCCATCATAGGTTCATGCCCAGAATGAACCGTTCCCCCGTAGCAAGAATTGACTAGCCGGCTACGTGGTAATGAAGTCTAGAAAGCCTGTATAGGCCGGCATGTCCGCGTAGGACGATAAGCCAAATAGAAGAAGAAGAAGAGAAACTCAACTTGTCCAATTGCTTTATCTTTGAAGCTATGAATTTTAAGTGTTCGAACAAAAGTGATATTATACATAAACAGCTCTCAATGAAGTAAATATTCAAATTGACTGATAGCTCAGAACAATCATCAAGTCTAGGTCCTAACATTTCGTGTTGGTTTTATATCTCAAATTAACTGAGCGTTACGTACGCTGTATCTAACTACACACCAATCAATCGTAAATACACTCCTGATGTTGTAATAGAAATGAGTTCTGATTGTACATAATTTCAAATGAGTAATAACTCTTTTAATTTTTAAATTTAAGAAAACCTTTAGATACATAATTGGTACGTAAAAAAGCCATACAACATTGCCTTCAGCATTTGCGTTTTTTTAAACTCTTGTCCTTCTGTCAAACTGCCAAAAACCGTACATCCTCAAAGCTCAAAGACACAAACGCGTGGTAAGGTTTTTCGTCCCTGCAAAACAAAACAAAAGGGTCGAAAACGCTCCTACTGCCAGTATGTCGGTCAGTCTGGTCGCGCACGATGTCGGTACAATCCTTTTCACAAACGGACAACCACCTCATTCTACGCGTAAAACATACGCGAACGCCGAGTAAATAAACCGGTCGTACGATCCGGAAATCCGTTCCAATTCGGTGCAGTGTGGCTCAGAAGAAACCATTTTCGCTCGATGGGACTGCAAAGATAAAACGCTCTTCTTGCGGAGGATGTAGGAGTACAACAAAAAAGGGCATCTCGTATGAACGTACGGCTCACCACCCACCGCCCGTACGTGTGCGTGCGTTTGTTTGCTTGCCTTAGAATTGGACCGTGGCCGGGCCGACCGCGGATCATCGGGGTAGGCGCGAAACCCTTGCCCAGCGCACGCCGTACGCCAAACTGTTGCGCGAAAATTGAATCATTCGGGCGAGTTTAGTCGGAGTCGGCAATGTTTGGGGATGAATTCCGTGAAATTGGGCTTTGGACCAGGGCCGTTTGTAAAACACCGTGTTTTTGGAGGGATCCGTCCGAGTCGTGTGTTTGTTTACCCCCTTCTTTCGGCCAAGAGGTTAAACGAGCATATTGTTTGGTTGTAACGGAAAAAAGAAAGGGATTGTACCCTCCACTCACGAACAAAAAAAATTGCCCCATTCAACCGCAAATCTCGGTTTACTGCACGTGTAAATGGGAACCGCCGTGTCATTTGTGGTCAGCCTCTTTATTTGCACCATTTTGCACCACGGATGGGATAAGGGACCGTGTGGATCAAACGGTCACCGTTTGGGTCGCTTGAACAGGGAAATGTGTGTACGTTTTTTTTTCTGCCAGTGAAAAACTCACAAAAATAAAGCTAAACGTCGTGCCTTCATCAGGAGCACACCACGCACAGAACCCATTTCAGGGATGAATTGGAAAAAAATGGAGGTAAAAGAACACAGAACGACCAAAATAAAAAACAGTATAATAAATATACATATGCGCGTACAAACAAAACACACGTGAACACAAAAGCCTACAAGGATCGCCTGAAATTGGCTGTCCTCTAAATTTCACCGCAGGAAACGTGCCACTTTTTTGCACGGGGTGGAGATGATGGGGTGGCAGAGGGAGACAGAGAGAGAGAGCGTGAGTTTCGGGCACAGAAAGCCATTAAAATAAATGTAAAAGCCTGCGGCACACAAAAGGACCCAAACTTATTCGTTGCCTGTTCTCCTCACTCTTTCTCTCTCTCTCACACACACTCCTCTAATGTGCGTGCTCGTTTTGCAAAAAAAAAAAAAAAACTTCGAGCCTTGTGTGTATAGCGTCAACCAGCGACCAACGAACCCCACCACCTACCACCCTTCCCTTATGTGGGTGCGTGGGTTTTGGAATTAGTTTTGCTGCAGGCTTCGTTGGCGCGAAACTTGAAGCAGCAGCAGCCACGCTAAAGCCCCACCCGCTCGCGCCCAAACCCGCCCAAACCATCGGCAAAAGCAAACAATCCATCTCGCGGGGAGCTCCAACGGTTCAGTGTGGCTGGTCGGCCCGCGGTGGGCTCTCCGATGGACCGATATCAGAACGCAAATCGGAAGTTTCGGCTGCCTCGGAGAGATGGCTGGGTTTTGCTGCGCTATCAGAACCGTTGCCCGCGGGCCTTCACGGCCGGAAGCGACCTGTAGCAGCGTACGTACTACAGTTTCGATCTCTGCTTCGTTGCCGATAATTTATCACTCCCCCAATAGCTACACTTCATTCCTCCCCTCCGGGAGTGACGGAGAGTTTTCCCCGAACGGGGGAAGAACGTCTCGTTTTGTGTCAGTAAATGGGTGCACTCGGTCCCCGGAGGGTGCCATGTTCGAGCGTCCGTAAGACGTTGTCGCTGGTGCGCTGCCCAGACTGGGACGAACTGCATGGGTAACTGCGTCCTTGCTGCAGTTTCGCTGGTTGCGCTGCATTCTCGTTCCCGTAGCGCGATCGCGTCGAACGGCAACAGTGAACAATAATGTGAGACGCGTAGAGCACACGGGCGAGGACAAAATTTATCATTACTTTGTTATCTTCTAGGGAGCATAGAAACATGGAGTAGAAAAGACAAGTGGGAGGAATGCATTTTAGGTAGGATGGAAGGTGAGTGTGCGTGCATAAGAGTTTGTGTTAATGCCAAAGATGCGGTTTGTAATGGTTTGGTGTTGCAGCGTCTAGCTAGAAATTAATGTCGCGCATCGTTAACGCACTAAATGTTTCCATTTACTCTGAATAATACAACAATAGAAGATTACAAGTTATGTGCACTTTTTCAAAGTGTTTTTTTTTTAATTAGCAAATGATTGTAGATCGTTTTAGTCGTAATAAACTAATTAAACCAAACATGTCCAATTACACGCTTCTGCAACACTATTATAGCGAAAATAACAGAATATTCTGTAAATTCCATTGTAAATCCATCATGTAAAACTGTTTATGGGGGCCTTCACGATTCTAGTTAGTTTTTTGTATGGAGTTTGACAGTTGGAGGCTAAAATCATGTAAACACTCCATACGAAACCACACAAAAAACTAGCCTGCAATTTTCAGACGAGATAATTCAAGCCTCAAAGTTAGAATTGGATTCGAGTACCTGCTCGAAAACACGGGTTTGTTTACATTTATCCCAAGGTACATTAAAGAGATCAGGTGATGCAATATAGAATCAAAGTGTATGTAGTCCAAGTGGTCTCATAGCATTTTTATAACCAATTTTGAGCATCACTTTTTACCAGCAGAGTGAAAACTTTTGCTCAAACAAGCTTTCTGGAGGCTTGACGAATACTCAAAACACTCTTAAAATCTTCATTCAGAAGCAGAAGCGATAAAAATCAGCCTTCTAAATTCATACACCTTGGGATAAGCCTACCTGAATATTATACTCACTTAGATAGCTGCTCGAAAACTGTTATACAATGCAAACAGCTGACAGGCTGAAATTTCAGCCTACGAACTTAAAACGGAAAGGGCCCCTATGATGGTGTTTTTCTAAATGTGTCCTTGTAAGGACGATTTATGAATCGAATATTTTACTACGCTTTTTTTGATATGATTTGTTTATTATATTATATGCCTTTATCGAACTTTTTCATCGTAACAAAATGATACTCTTTTACAATCTTGTTTATTTAATGTTTAACTCTATTTGAACTGAAGGTGTTCTTTTCTGGTGGAATGGAAGATAACACTCAATACAAAATCAGTCCTAGCAATAAAGTATTATAAGCAAGACATAACCACAAACCAAATTCCACGTCCTTCGTATAATGTTCGGTGTTTACTATTTGGCTTAGAGACTTTACAGCAAGGAGAACTACGGCTCAGATAACTTTTATGCATAAATTATTAATTGGAGATTTTGATGCACCTGACATTTTAAATTTTATTTGCTTTTCTACCCCCTCTAGAGGTCTTAGAAATAGTGAGCTACTAAGAAGCCCTTTTAGATCGACTGGTTTTGGTGCCAATGATCCACTGCTCAAAATGATTGATGTGTATAATAGGTTAGGGTTATCAGCAGATTTCAATCAATCCGTTAGTCAACTGCGTCAGCATATTCAAGTTAGTTCTAGGGCCATACTTTAAACTTGTACTCTGTAGCAATTAAGTTATTTAGGCATACTGCCCGATAACTTTGATTTTAAATAAATAAATAAATAAATAAATAAATAAATAAATAAATATCAGAAACGGTCATTTGTTGCATGCCCCAAAATATTATAACATTTATGGATTGATTAAATTTACCAAACTCCGTTATTTATAAATAGTAAAAAGTTTTCTAATCACGATTAAAATGTTTTGAAAGCTAGTGTTACTATGAAAAAGAAACGACAAATATAGAATAAATAGTAGGGGAAGGTAGGTAAAGACGGACACGTTAAGGGAAATGGTAAAAATCTAGGGATATATAAGTGCAACGTTCTTGAAAATGTGCATATATTATCTTACACTCATGTTTTATCAGAAAATTTGTTAAAACTTTTAAGTTTCCATCGATTTTTGCGTATTTTTCATGAATGAAAAACATGGTTTTTTTCGTGCGGTTTTGAAATGTTCGGGTAAGACGGACACCTGATATGGGAAAGATGGACACCATGAAGGGTAAGATGGACACCTGTAGAAATCGTTGGAAAGTGAAGAGTTTTACAGTATTTTAACAAATTATATCGCTTTCCACGTCCTGGTACGTTTATAAACCAATTTTTGGCCTATTGCAACGACGATTCATTCAGCTGTGGTTTTAGAAATTGTAAGCACCACTTCCAATATATCGTAGAATGCAGAATCTAAAGCATTATTGAAATATCGCGCACTTACAGCTGACGTTGCTCCAGCTTACAGAACAACAGTCTAGAACTGCCTTTAAGGAAATTACTACGCGAAAAGCCCACGACCCCAGTAATTTTTGAGGGACTTGTAAATAGTTTAATCCATTTTCCACCATGTCAAAATTCAACATTTGATGTTTGTAATCCCATAGAATTTCTTATCTATTCCTGAACAATGTCGTATCAATGCATCATCTTTTTATTGTTAAAAGTTGTCCAAGTCGTGACAAGATATTGGATTTCGTGAAGCGCCTCATCAGCGTCGAGCGTGTAATAGCATAACGAGTGGCTACTATTTTGACCGGTGTTTCATTTCTCGATTATTTAAATACTTTCTCTAGTTACTCATTGATTTATAGCACCGGAATAGCCTTATTTAAGGTATTTGAAGATATATATTCATCACCAATTGATATAAGAAGTAAAAAAATCAATAAATTTGGTGTCCATCTTTCCCTACAACAAGGTGTCCGTCTTTCCCGCTTTGGTGTCAGAATGTTTAAACCACCAGAAAACAATATTTTGTATTGCTTTTATCCTCGTTCTTTCGCCAGTTTTTTTTATT
This sequence comes from Anopheles arabiensis, assembly GCF_016920715.1. Taxonomy (NCBI): domain Eukaryota; kingdom Metazoa; phylum Arthropoda; class Insecta; order Diptera; family Culicidae; genus Anopheles; species Anopheles arabiensis. The sequence continues at coordinate 84,204,670 of NC_053517.1, read as the reverse complement.
AATGATCACGACAACCCATTCATGAAATAAAACTTCCGGAAATATAAACAATACAAGTTGTAGAGCTTAAGATCCGTAGAAGCCAAATAAGATCCACAAGGATGATCATGATTGAAAGTTTATTTTGTTCGCTGATTTAACCAATTTTGCATATATATTACCAAAAATGTTCTCAAATGTGTTGTTCAACTTTAAGTTAGGATCCTGCATTGTTGATTTTTTCGAAAATTACCATTTTGATGCATTTATGAGGAGTGTCCATCTTACCCGCAGTGTCCGTCTTTACCTACCTTCCCCTAACAGCTATCTTTGGTATATTTGATTGATGTTATGACGTCACAAACATGATTTCGAACGATCGATCGAGGAAAGGACTCCTCAACACATATTTAATGAAAAGATGGTAATATTAAAAGCTCTCACCAGCTTAATCATATACAGTAAAAAGTCAAAAAAAAATTTATTGTATCTAAATCTGATCTTATTGAAAACTGTCTTCCATTTGTCCATCTCCTAGCTATAGATACAAATCAGTCCTAGAATTAAAAACATTTTTGTCCCCGCCTGTAACGTTCCAATCAAACGCGGCCGCTCGGTAACAATGCAGCCACGTTCTCCTTATTCAGTAAAGTTGGTGCACTTGTGTCTGTGTGTGTGCGGTGTCTATTTTTCTACTTTTGATTTTCCCGTCATTCCACTGCACCCAGATCATTTGCATCCACCGCCATCCATCATCTTGCATCTTTGCCGAACGATACGCCCGAAGGCAAGGTCCATTTTTGCCACCACCACCACCATTACCACCCCCACCGTTGTGAAATGCAAAAGCTGCAGGAGGCAAATATCTTACCCGTCCACCCAACCGCCTACTCCGCCCAAACGTCGACCAATATCACCCAGGCAACTTGCACCGTCGACGAAGTCTCGTGGAAGAACGCAGCGAGGCGAAGAATGGGGTCGGCACCGGCGGCCGGTCGGAAACACGAGCGCCAAGCCCAAACGTTCGCGTGCCGGAGGGCCTTTTTCCTTTCGGACCTGTACCGTCGCCGGCATGAACGGTGCTGTTTAGGCATATCTATCCTCAGCGTGCCTCGCTTTCACCGTTTCTCTCGCTGCTCGATTGCTCTCTCTCTCTCGCTCTTTCACTCTCTACTCGATTCAGAAAAGGAGCGCTTTCGCCCAAACGTTCGGACGCTCTTGGGAGCCGCGGGCCATGTTCACGTGGCTTTGACTTTCTGCTGTCCCAAACCCGTCCCACCGTCGCCGGGGCCGAGTGTTGGATCGAACCATCGTTGCCTTATTCTATTGCAATCGGCCCGTACGTTCTTGTACCGATAACCGATTACCTCCTGCCCTTCACACCAAGTGTAAGGGAGCCCGTACTCCACACGAACCGATGTGGAGCGGTCGGTCGGTCGGTTGGTCGGTCTAGCATCTGGAGCAAAAGCCTGCGAGCTCCGTAGGTTGCTACGGTTTCCAGCACAAACGGCCTTTCTTATCCTTCGCATGGCCATACACACCAACGCCATAGACCACCGTAGCCTGCTGCCAAAACCCCCGTAGACGCTCCAGGGAATGGTTCAGCATCAAGACGAATCAATAGCGCTTCCAATAGCGCCAGCCTGTGCCTGTGCCTGTCGCCGTGCCTCTTACCGGGCCGCAGCCTGCGAGGGATCTTTACAACCCGAACCGTATCGCCCCGTCTCGGAACGGTGCAATGTAAAACAAGACAATCAGACATTCTATATCTCACTAGCCGGCGGGCAACGTTTCGGTACCCGGTGGCCCGCGGGCAAGATTCGAAAATGTGCTCTCCTTTCAATTGCAAAGAGATTCAACGAGGGGAAGAGGACGGGACGGCAGGAGACATGTTCAGGCTAGTGTTTGCCCTGCGTTACTCCAGACCTTTCGCAATCCTTTGCCGGGTCCTGTTTTTCTACAGTGCACACGCAGACACGCGAATAGTGAAGGAGTATGAAAACGGATCGACCGTCCGGCTACAACTTAGTCTCCTGGTCGGCGTAATGGCTCGCGGACATTTTTGCGTCCTACCGTTCTCCCCACCTACCATTGGGTGCATGAGCTGTAACCGTGGATGTGGCATTGTGTGGCAGCTATTATTTCACTTCGCTTTTCTATGCCATGGTGAACGGTATGCTGTCTTAAAAATGGTTGTTTAATGCTTCATTATAGCCATGTTTCAACTGAAATAATTTTCAAGTTATCGTAATACCAATGCGATTCACAAAACAGTATAGATGCAACATTAAAAGTTGATTGATAACACTGATTAACAGATAACATAAGCTCTGATTGAGTACATTAATTTCTCAAAAGATTTAGGTAAATAAGTCATCATGTGATCCATTAGTTGTTATTACTTGTTATTTTAATACCTTGAATTAAAATAGTTAGCTGTATAATTTGAAAGAAATATCATTGGGAGGTTTTACGATACTAACCAATTTGTATATAGAGTTCGACAGTTGGTGGCTGAAATCATGCCAACATTCCATACAAAAACACATGCAAAAATAGCCTCAGATTTTCGGCCAAAATTCTTTCAGCCTAAAAATGTAAACAAACGACAATTCGTCGCTGGTTTGATCAGATTAGGTCATGAATGATTTTTCTGTTGTTGATGCATCAATATTTTGTCCAGAAATGTTACAAACTGCTTTTATCGATGCTTTAAAGTGTATTTTAGGGACTATATATCATTTAAAGCAGAAAAAACACAAAACGATTTCATAATGCATCATTGTTTGTACACAAATAGTGAAATCCAATATGGTGGAACGTAACTGTCAAATGGATACAACTCGAGTGATGAATATTGTTCCAGTGATAGGCTGAATGTCATGTCATATATCCTAACTACATCCTCGTCAGGCAAGCCTTGAACGACTAGGTTGGTAGAGTAAAAGTAAGAAGAAGAACCATACATACAATCCAGAATCTTTAGATAAACTAAAGACTTCAATCGTTTTTAGTTCATCGTCTGTAGTTTAGTGAAATAAGGGTAAAAGACATGAATTTGTTCATGTTTGTCCGATAATATGTAAGTGTCTGAAAAATAATATATAAAAATGAGAATAAATGTTGTTATGAAAAGATAATGATCTTTTCAGTATTAATAATCAGGAACTTGATGATGAGATTTGGTATCTAGTTTGATAAATTGAGTAGTTTCATAACATTAGTTCACAGCTAGAGTTTGTAGTATAGTGATAAAGTAATACTTTGATTAATCTTCATCAAATATTCGACCAAATAACATATTAAGCCGATATCTAAATGCCATGGAAAAATTGGGATCAACGATGTAAATTTCATTAGGTTTTTTTATAAGATGCAACCGAGGAAGATTTCGATTCGATTCACAGGACCAAACTCACCTTCCTTGAAGGACAAGAATTGCTCTGAGCATAGCGCATAGGACAACAATTGCCCTAAGGAAGATATGCCTGATATGTCATGATATCAAGTAAAACACACCAAATTAAACCATCATATCGAACAGAGTTGCAAAGTAATATGAATCGAACGGTAGCAGATAAAAAAGTTGACTTCCAAACAATTTTAGCATGGAAACGATTCCCTCTAAACAGCAAGCTCCCTTCAAATCGAAACATCATCGTAAAATCATCTCACCATTCAACACCTGACACGTGGTGAAAATATTACTAACTTTCAAACTTTTCATAAAATAATTAAATCCTGTCTGCCGCTGGCGTGTGAGGCACATCGCCCCGTTGTAAAATTGGTAACCGGGCCCAGTCCAAACACCCCTGCCATCTTATGGGCCACACATTTTTCACCCCGAAAGCTTACAATGGCGATGGCTCCGCTTGTCATGTTAACGGTAATGTGGCTTGACGCTTGCCAGTATTTAATTTCAACCTAATTAGTCCGGCCGGTTCCAGCGCCAGGGTTTGGCCAACTTGGGGCAACTTTTAGCTCCCATTTCTAGCGTAACAAACTTTTCAGCATTTACAAAACCTGTCAAACTTCGACTCAATCAACCAAAAACGGGAGTGCAACATTTGGGAAATGTTGAGGCTGATGTTGCTGATGCTGCTGTTTTTGTTGTGTCAAGGAATGGAAGGGTTGTAGTTGCCCGGTTTTGAGGAAGGAAGTAACATGCCCTGTTGGTACTTCAGGATACTGCTAGGAATTTGTGAGTATGTAGTTACGCCCCATACGAGCCAAATTGGAAGGAAATGTTGTCCGGTGGTTGTGCTGTTGAGGGAACATTCGGTATCATTAAGGGCTGCTTGTCGAATTCTCCTCTGTAAAAGACGCCAAAGGAGCTATCGGATCAAATGCGCTCTTTAGGGAAGAAGGGTTCCCGGTTTACGTCCAGTTTTCAAAACATTTAGAACGCACTAGGGAGAGCGGGGAGACGCTGTTTCGGCCCGAAACACAAACTCAGCTCCGTGTCCAAACTGACCGACCCGAGCCAATCCTTTTGTTGCAAGCTTCCTAATCCTTCCTCGGGATGGTGTACGATCGCGCACAGTACAAGCAAGGCTTCCCGGCCAAAGGGAGCGTTTCCAAAGGCCTTTCCTTGACTTTCGCCCAGCCAGCCAGGTTTGTTTTCTTCAGACACAGAGCGCTCCGCTCCGCCAAAAACAATAGTCGAACCACATTCGATCCATCCGATATGGGGCTCCTCTGGCTGCCGCGTTGCATTTACCACTCGGACAGACCCTCGGACACTCCACCATTTCGGTGCACGGACAGCTCGCCCCGATCTCGGACGTTGCCGGCAGCATGTTCTCATAAAACACCACACGATTGGCTCGAGGGAGAGCTGGTCGAGCAGAAAGCGAAGCGTTCGCTTCGGTTCGAAATTCCAACGAAAATTTTCCAACTGCCGGCGGGCGGTTCGGTTGGCCGGCGTGTCATGTACGTCATTGGTCGAGGCGGTCGCAGCAACCGGACCCTCGTCGCAGTGGTTTCGAAATTATCGACGCGAGGGTGGGCATCCACTCTCCGCTGCCCACACTCGTGTCTCCCATCCGCCAGGGCTTGGTGATCCTCGGTAGAAAACGGCTTACAAGACACATGCACACACCAAGCGTACGAAGCTTGACGCATTTCGCCCGTAGGTAAATGTAGGGCTCCGGTCGTGTTGGCCGGTTTCGGTTGGACGGTGTCGGTTGTGTGAGTGTGTGTGTGCTTTTTCTGTTTTGGTACGGCTTTTTGCCAGTTCGCCATCTCTCAAGATGTAAGGCGTAAGGCGAAAGCGATTGTGATCCTGCCTTGCGGGGGACAACAACGGCGGAGAATCGCTTGTGTGGTTTCAATCTCATTTTGTGACTTTTTAATCGTTTCGATACACAATTCCCACACAGTTCCCCCCCTCTCCCGATCACACCCCCAGGGAGCCAGAGGAGTGTAAAGATGTTTAGTAACCTTTCCGCGTAAACGCATAAATTCATAAAACGCATTCCAATCGGTTTAACCAGCGGTCAAACATAATTGACAGGGGAGAGCGCGCGAGAGAACGAGCGTGTCAACCGTGGCCAAACGTGCCGTGTACCGCGTCGTGGCGTCTGAGTGGGTGGGCGTCGTCGTCGTCGCGATTGCCGAACGTGCGAAGACGTGCTGCCGGGCCCCGCCGCCGTGTTGGGTGCTTGGTTCGGCGATCGAAGTTCGGTGTGTTTCAAACGGGGAAAAAAGCGCGGCCGCCTGATTCAACGCGTGATCCATCGGTTTGCTCGGGAGTTCCCCTCCGGGCTTTGCACAGCGCAAAGATATAAATTGTCTGGGAAAAAATGAGATTTTCAAAACACCCCGCGCCCGCGTGACGTGATTTGCCTGCGAGGATAGTAAGGGCTTGCACGAGGAACATGATAACGAGTTATGCTTTACACGACCGTTAATTGAAATAAACCTTCGCAAACCTGTCAATAGTTGTGAATGAGGGGGGGGGAAGCTGGCGAGGTGAGAAAGTGTTTCAGTTTATTCTCTACACCTTTAGCATTGACAGTGAGAAGGTTTATGAGCATTGGTTCGGTGGTTCTTAAAAAAAGGGACCGGAAATGTTCTTGAAGTGGCTAGGAAATGGACCAGCGCGTTCAATCACGAACAAGTCGCGAAATTCTTACAACTTCTATTCCCAATTCAGTTTCCTTACCTAATTTATTTGCATTTTTTGCTATTATCGTCTGGTCGGTTATGGTTTGAGATATACCTTCCATAGTCTTTATATGATTTGTTATCTTTGTATCGTGTTCTTTGCAATAATGATCACTTGGTCTCAGATAGCCATACACTTTTTAAGAATATCCTAGGTTTCTTCTTCTTCTTCTTCTTCTTCTTCTCTTTTCGAGGTTATACCACGGTTCGGTATATAGAGTGCTGCTTCCTGTTCCCTCCGCCATTAGTCCGTGGTTGATATCTTAGGTTTGTTCATGATTATTGCCTTTACAGTGTGACTGTAATAGCTTACACGTTTGATTATTTGTTTGCTTATTCGCTTAATTCACGCTATGTTGATAATCATCATCATCATAAAGTTGGGGATACTCATGTTTCGCAAATTGGATAGTTTTGAATATTTTTGTATTGATTTGATGGATCATATTACGTTTAACAAGGAATGCTTCAGGCGTATTGCTTCGATTAAAACTTTCGATTAATCAAAAATAAATAATATCCATAAGCTACAGTTTAATTCTCGTCACATCTCGCAATTTACTGGATGTATTGGTCATTGCGAAGAAGTTGATTGGGTTCGATCCAGATTAATGACCATTTCAATCTTAATTAGGCATAATGGGCACCCAAGGACATGAAAGAAAAGGCTAAAATTAACTTTTTTATTTGCAAAATGCCACAAGGGTATTTCTCGAGATTAGAAATATCAATCATTAAATATCACTACAACATATTTAAAACATAATTTATCAAAAACATATCATAATATTATGTAAATAATATCCAAAGTTTATTAAGGTCGGTTAACATTCCTGGCTGTAAAACGTGTAAAGCGATAAAGGAAGGACGAAAGAGCAATTTGCAATCGGTAAATGCCATACAAGCAATGTTTGTGTGAAGCATTTTTTCAAATAAAAGCTTTTCAAGACTGCGATATTTTGATCAAACTGTCTCGGTTTTTCAATCTTGATCCATAAAAATGATATTCTGATTTCATAAAAATGAATGATGGTTTTTATTATAAATCGATTCTAAGATGGTGTAATTCTGTTATGTTATACAGTACTGCTCCTGTCAAAATAAGAGAAATGCCATACATTTTGGCTTTACAATTTCAAGTTGCCAGCAGAAATGTTTTTAAAATGTTCATATTTGATTTTAAAAATATATTCGTAGCTTAAGCTTATGATTCGCCACTGAACCTTTCAAAGTGAAAATATTGTTCATTATTGCCATATTTATCGCTATTTTCATAGTTTACTCAGTTAACCAAGCACACAAAATATTTAAATGGATTATAGGGATACATTAAATGACTGCCTGTCTTTTGCACAGCAACGAGATTGAAATGTTTTCATCAGCCGAAGTTTACCCGTTCTCGCTCTTTCTCTCTATTTGAAAGCTGTGGGTTTGCGATAGAAACCTAGTAAACTCAAAATCAAAACAACAACAACAACAAAAATGCAAAATTCTATCCAATATTAAATATGTAAAGTAAATTTGTGTTCGAAACGGTTGAGAGCAGACGCAACGTAAAAAATCACTCAAAAAGTTATGATCCAACCAGTCTCGCTCTGCCCTGGAGGAATGTGTTTTCGCGGTGAATTAGATTATTTTGCAATATAGCGATATGTGTGTGTGTGGATATACTGCAACGAACCCCCAGCACACTCACCTACAGCACCTACCACTACAACTATCCTTCCAAAGCGGGGGAAAACGTGTCAGTGAAACGGTACAAAACAAAATCGGAAACGATTCGGAAGGCAGTTTATGCTGTTTTGGTGTGTTTCTTGTTTTGGTCCAATTGCTGGGATGAGGGTGAAAGCGTCATTTCGCCTCATTTAATTTGAGTGTGCGTGTCGCGGCGGCAAGTGACAGTGTGCATTCTGCAAAAGCTGCAGCACAAAAGCATGGGCAGTAATAAAAAAAAATGGCTAGAACCACAATTTCATTGGGGTTTGGAGGATGAAAGTGTCTGCTTGCGTTCCTCGGCGCATGCACTGCAATAAAGCCGATGTGGGTGAGGAAAGGACAAAAAGAGCGGTCGGGAGATGACGAACCCCTCACAAAACCATCCCCGTCATCGTATGAAGTGAGCCTTTTTAATAATGTAAATAGAGCAGGCAAATTTAATACCGGAGTTTCATGTAAACAACCCGCGCCCAGGGATACGGCAAGCGTGCGCTCGCTAAACTCGTCCGGTGTGTAAGCGCGCCCGGTCGTGTATGTGTGTGTGCGAAAGGCAAAAGGAAGCGATCCGTGAGTGCTCGGTGCAACAGGACGTAGGATATTGCCGTAGCCAGATGAGATGATGCGGCTGATGATGCTGATGATGATGATCTCGAAATGAGTCCAACACCAAACTAAAGAGGGAAAGAGGTGTACGGAGACGGTTCAGCAACTCCGGCAAAGTTTACCTCCGCTCGCGAGTCAAACACACACACACACACACACACACACACACACACACACACACACACACACACACACAGTGCCACAGCGAAACTGTGCGAGACAAGACACAGCTTGGGCGTGCGTGTGTATGTGTGTGCATGCGGGTTGGGCGGAAAAACTCATAACATGCATGATATGATCGTTAAATAAATATTTTAGGAAAAATTCGTATGAATATTAAAAAGTGAAGTGCAAAGTGAAATTATTTGCCACACGATGGAAACGCTGCCCCGGTGGAAGGGTATCCTTTTTTCCCCGTACTCCTTACCGTCCCCGTACCCTCCCGTACGGACGAACGGGTGAAGTCGTTAGTTTTTCATCATCTCGAAGCTTTTTTTAGTCCTTATTTTTGTTATGTTTCGAGCTTTATTTTCGCTCACGTGTGTATTTCCCGCACAGTTAGGACGCTCTTAGGACCTATCATCACCATCGGAGGATGCTTTCCATTGCCCGGCAACTGACACCGGTGACACCGATTGAAACAGAACACATTACCTGAAACGAGCCAGAAAAAAGGAGAGCAAAAGAGGAGGGTTAAAAAAGTTTTAATGCTGTTATGACGGCTTATTAGGACGCTGCCTACGACAAAGTGATTCAAAAGTTGTAATTAATCAGGTAAGTTGATTTTTGAAGACCGAATTACAATTCAATTCGGTGGTTCATAGCCGTGGTTCACATGGTAGAGCCTTTGCAGGTGCATCATTCACAACAATAACGCTGAAGATGTCGATGCCGGGCTGTGTCGTTAGGAATGGGGTGATGTTTCAACCGTATTACATGCGCCTCATTGTCTCCATGGCTCACTGACACAAAAGTGGGAGAGAATTTTTTCCCCATCCTTCGGCGGTGAATATTCTGCCTCAGTATTCCCCACAGTCGCATCGCAATGCGTTGAGTGATGTTTGACGGGAGCATGAAGGGGAATGGTATTGGAGATGCTCCTGAAGAGGCAGGGCGCGTGAGTTTGGTGCTGGGCGACGTGGATGATGATGATATTACCGCCCAAAGCGTTTTTAATTTTAGTTTCGTTTGGGTCACGACAGGCGGACCGTCGTCCGAAGGGGGGAGGGCCCAGTCGGTAACGGATCTGGACCGGCGGCATTGGGATACGATAGCGGTGACTGCGGCGGCGGCGGCGACGGCGGGTCTTTTCGTGCCGAAGACGAACCGTTTTCCCCCACACGTGTGTGTGTGTGTGCGGGGGAGTAAAAGTGACGGATGGCGAAGGCCGTGGGAGGAATGAGGGAATGAGTTCTGACGTTTCGCCCTCGAGCATCATAAGCGGACCAGGGCATCCGTCGCTCCCTCCTCCAGCTCCGGCCGCGTCCGCGTCCCCAAAGAACCGAAACCATTGGACCGTACTTGCCGGTTGTCGCCCGGGGCCCAGTTACTTCTCGCTTGTTCGGGCTTCCGCCGGCCCCTGCTTCCCTTGTCCCGGGCATTTCCCTTCTTCCTTAGCGCCCGCTCGCTCTCCTCTGCACTCGAAAGATTTACCCTCCAGGGGTTGAATCGCGCAGTGCAAACAAGGTCGTAACCTCCCACTGCTCTCCTCGTTCTCCTTCTCCTGCTCTTCCCTTTAGAAACGCCGCGGCCGATTGTCGTCGATTCTTGCCACTCCGAACGTCCTCTCGCACCCCCTTCTTCGCCCTGCTACGGAACGAAGGCTGTGAAGGCATGCGCTTCGCCGACCGACCTGCTTCTCGCATGCGAATCCCTTTCGGCAATCTTCACAGAGTACGGTACCGGTGACGGTGCGGGCACCAAGTCGCAAGTGTACCTTGCTGTCTGTGTGTGTGTGTGCGTGTGTCCCGAAGACGATGGCGGTGAGAATCGCCCCCCGGTCAGGATCGAAAACGAGACGCGATCGATTCGTTGGGTTCAACGGTTTTTTTTTTTCTTTCTTCTGCTGTGTTGCTTTTGCTTATGCTTGCAGCGCAGAGCGCTCATCATGCTAGCGTTTTGGGAGCGTCGCGTTCCGGCACTTCCCAGGTATGTGAGGCCGCGGCAAGCAAATGAAGCGTTCGCCGAATGGCAAGCATATAACGAGCGACCGGGAGGGATTTTCGGACCGATCGCGCTCGGGATCGCAAAGCAGAGAAGGGATCGCAACCGAGACCGAGACGTCTCCCACGATTGCAGGCGGCAGGGAGGGCAGCTTCCTAGCGCAATGCCGGTTCCAAGGAAATGCGATCGAGCGGGGCATCACTCGTAGCCCGAAGGATGGAATGCGTAAGACGTTGTGTGGACCAGTGGGACGTTGGGCAAAATGGTATGATAATGATTGTATGTTAATTTAATTTGAAGGAGACACAAAGTATAGTTTTCAGCCACAAAGTGAGAGAGAGATCTGTCCCTTTTTGATTATATTGATCACCATTTTTATCGCTCTGGAAGTTTAGATCGCGCAGAGGTCAAAAGTTACAAAAGATGAGTAGAGCTGGATGTTGAAGACTTCTTTTTTAATTCCATCAATTTATTAATTTACATCAATTTATTTGTAAATGTTTAAATGTTTAACGTCATAAAATTGGAGATATTTCATATTTTTTCTTTTAATTTTAATTTTATTTCATAAAACATGAAAATATTTAATATTTATTTATAATTGTATTAATAGAAACATACAGGGTTACCCACGATTTATTGGTTGTTTCCGATCAATTTTTGGTGGGTTTCCATATTTTTTTGGTGCGTTCTCACGATTTTTTGGCCGTTTCCCAGATTTTGTGGTCCAATTGTATTGATATCCAATCGGAAAATTCCAATAAATTATGGGAACGAACCAAAAATCTATGGAAAACGATAAAAAAATGTGGAAACGCACCAAAAAAAATATGGGAACTGACCAATAAATCGAGGAAACCCTGTAAGATAAACTCAAAGAAAATAGAAGAAAAACAAGCAAAAAAAGAAATGAATATTAAACATAAAAGAGGAAAAGAAAAACTAAAAAAGTATAACACTAAAGTAGATAAGCTGTTTGAAACAATAAGGTAATTCGTTAATATTACGTTTCATTCATATTCACAAGAGAAAAAAAACAAAATAAATATAAAAAGATGAAAAATAACAGAGAAACCATTACAAAATCATTTCAAATCAAGAAAAAACAAGAACCAACAAAATAAAGCAATAATGAATTAAAAAAGCGTATTTTTAATAACAAATAAGACTGAGCCTTGTACAATTATTAGGCAAAAAGAATATAAAAAACTGATTGAACAACAGGAACAACTGTTAAGACTGAGACAAATCTTTGAGAGTTGTGCATTGTGAAATTACGTGAAACAGTTCAAAAGGTTCAAAAGAACCTCAGTAAACAGGATACTGACAAGTATGAGATTTGTGAAGCAACACACACACAAGTACCATCCATTACAAACACATGCAAAAAAAACAATAATCATCTTTATCTCCCAGCCACCCCAGGGCATCCCAAAACAGTTAAGGTGAGATCAGGAAAGCTAGGAACAGCTGGCAGCATAAACAATTCATTATTCCAATGCTACAGCCATCCTACCATAACCCATCCTCATCATCACTCGCCAACCTGCTCGATTGGAAAATTTAGAATCCCTTTGGAAGGAACGCATCACCCACCACCGAGGAGAGAGAGAGCGAACTGCTCTGGCCACCTTGTACAGGAAATGCTGCTTTCCCATCACGACCAGTACGCCTGCGGGCCACGGCCTGGACTAGGCTTAGCTTCTTTATTCAAATCCAGCCTGATGCCCCTTGCCGCACCACCGTAAGAACCGAAAGTCAGCTCCCACTGGTGAGCCAGATCGTTATGCTAAGCACGTGACGTTTGGATCGGTTTTGCGGGAACGAACGTGGAGCAGCGTTCCTTGAGAACGACTTCCTCTCGAGCTGAGCGGGCAGACTTTGCAGTCCAGTTGCCAATTTCCTATCGAGTGGCCTGCTCCTACCGCAGCGCACTCCGTGCTGCCCCGACCCCATCCGACCAATTGTAGCAAATGAGAATTAAAATTGAAATATCACCAGCCATCGCACACATACAGAGCAGGGCGGACACTCCCTTCCGTTTCATCGATTGTTTCCCTTTCGGCGCTTGCTGTTTGCCACTGGATGTGAACTTTTCGGCTGGCGTTGTGACCTCCCCCCTCGAGCAATAGCACAAAACCCCGAGTGGAAGGTCAAAGTCGGGACGGAGCAGCAGCAGCAACAGGGAGGACAGGAAAAGCCCATCCGGTACCAGTACGGGGTTGGACTTCTTGGCGTTTCGATTCACTGCAGGACATGTTCCGCTTTTGCCGAGAACTTCAAAGTTGCCTTGGCGTCGGTCATGCCGCGCTGCTCGCTGCTCGCCCCGTCGAAACCGGATGTACGTATTCTGACGCTCTCTTCTTCCAGCGCTCCACTCGCTAGTACAACCGAGGAAGTTATTTCTTTCCATTGCTCTCGATTTCAGCCGAGTCGAGCTTTTTTTCCTCCTGCCTGCCTGCTCTCCCCAAGTCGAAGTCAGTATGAAGTGGAGCCACCCGAGGGCACACGAATGGCTCGAATGGTGAAACCCGAGCATGGGATGAGGGGATGAGAAGGGGGGGGGGAGGAGGATGGCAGTCGGGTTTGCTGGAGAACCTAGAAAGAAGCGATCGCCGCGGGCAAACAGGATCTGTGGCGAATCTAGCCAGCCTTGAGCCTTCCAACCGGGCCCGGGCTGGGGACACGCGGCGGCACTGGGGGCCGGCGCTGGGACGCAGCAGAGAATCGCTTAGAAATTGTTTAATGTAAAATTCCCCCGAGCCATTCAAAAACAGTGCCGGTACCGAGAGAAAGAGGGAGAGAAAGAGAGAGACAGAGAGGGAGATAGAGTAGGAAAGCCGGGAAAGATGGAGGCGACCGACAAAAAAGCGCCTGTAGTGCTGGAACGAAATGAGTTTGCCTCGGAGGGGTACATTGGGTTTTGGTGGGCTCTTTCCCTTCCTTTCCGCCTTACACATCCTTCCCGTGGGTATGGTACAAATATACTCCCACATTGCACGTCGCGGACGCCCAACTCCCATCAGCACACATCTAAAAACGCCTCCTCACTTCGGTTAGGATGAGGGAAAAGGGGGACGGGAGGCAGACACACCAAAAAAATGATGCCCCAAGGAAAGCTGTACCAGTGGAGCACTCCGATCGAAGGACCATGACTGTGTGTGTGTGCGTGTGTGTGCAGAGGAAGCAGGTGTGCGAGAGTGTACTGGTTAGAAGAGGATAAACGGAGCACGCAAAAAAAAAAACCTCAAACCCAGTCCAAGCCCTCGAGCTAGTGTACCCCGGTTTTACCGAATGCGAAAACAGACAGGGACTGTTACCCGGCGCCACCAGCCAACCTCCGCGCTGATCCGTGCCGCTGCCGACTCGTCGAGAGCCCGGACGAGCGTTTCCTTCGCTTCCAATGGCGAAAGGGCAAGATTATATCATTGTTTGAACGGAGCTAAGCGAGCGCAATACACTCCGCTGGGGCGCTTCGAGGGGCGTTGTGGGTACTTTCCTCCTCCAACCCCCCCCCCCTCCCCCCGCTTTCGTCCTTCTGCCCAAGTGTACTGGCTGCTGGCTCGGAGTGGAGTGCCCGCCGGTCACAGAGATATAAATTAATCGGTAAACCATCCTTTGGAGAAGACGCCATTTTTAACCTGTAGTTTCATCCTTTTGCACCTCCCCGCCCGGAGGGGTGGTTCTGTTTTCTGTGGCCCCTACGTGTATGTGTGTTGTTTTCGGGGTTCGTTTCTTCAATCCCGGAGCGGAGCTTTCTGGTCTGCTGGATGCTTTTTTTTTGCTATGCGCTTTTGCTTGGTTTTTTTTTCATACCACAGGTTTGTCGGGGCTGGGCGCATCGCTTATCCCGGTGGCATTTTATGGGGTGTTTGTGTGAAAGGCGTGTATAATGTGTACGTGTTTCTGTGTGTTTGCATGGAAGGTGAGAACGCACGGTGCAACACCCGCAACAGTAATGGGTGACTGAGTGATAATTTATGGTCGAGTAGCGTTCGGTTGCTGAATGAGAGGGAAGTGTGTTAAATATCCTTATTAGTAGTAATAAATAAAGTATTTAGAGAGCAACAAGCGTGTACAGTAGATTGAAAGCACACACCGAAATCAGTCAACCAAAAATTATAGACCAAAACGCAATAGAGAAACAGTGCGAATGGAACAGTAAAAATAGGAAAAGTGATAAATGAAATAGGCAAGTAGTAAAACAAATTATATAAACATATGCGTAAAACAATGGATGTTTTTTGTGTAACAAAAAACTAAAAATGAAAAAAAAAAAAAAATTTATGTCAGATAATTTGAACATGAAATGTAAAAAAGTGTAATAAAACAAAAATGAGGCAAAATAAATATTAACTGTCAGCAATGAAAACCTTGAAAACTAACAGTTTCAATAAAGTGTAAACAATAGTTCACATGGTTTAAGTAGAAATAACAAGAAAACAAAATAAAACTTCCAGAGTTATAAGTTAATTATTTTTTTTTTATTCTGAGATATATATGTTTATATGTTATATGTTTTTTTTTCTGTCATGTTATGTTATGAGGTTTAATTTTGTTAATGTTTTTGTGTGGTTTAATCTTTTATTGTTGTAGTTATGTGGAAATATTTTTAAGTTTTTTTTCTTCTATATTTGTTCAATTCTTTATACTCGTTTTTCATCTTGACTATGTTGCTCCGATTGTATAAGTGATGTATATTTATTTACTTTTTTTAATTTATATTTTCAAATAACTCGCTACCCTCACCATCCCCTACCATATCTTCCCGCTTCGCAAATGCCCGTCAGCGTAGCATCAAAGTTCAAATCTGCTATTTGCTAGGTTGGTTGGTTCGTTTTTTTTCCTTTCTTTTCTTTTTTCCATTTTGGTTGCGCCAGCGCTGTGCTCAAAAGCCCCAGAGGGCTAGTACCTCATCAGAACCCTATCAAAGCTTTACCCGGTCTTGCCCTGTTTCTGCTCATTCTCCCGGTGGCCGGAGGGAAAAAGACGGTTGGAAGCGTCGAAACTCGCTCTCGTTTTGCCTCGCCTCGCCGTGTGCACGTGTGCAATTCGGGCATGGCGAGGAACGCCGCAGGCTACTTTGAGACGAGTGCCCGGCGGCCACCCGAACACACACACACACACAGACACACTAAAAAACAAAACATCTACACCGGCCATTGGCTCACCAAAGCGCTCCCGCGGGTGATGATGGGGTGGAAATGGGTTCTGAAAAGTAGATGCTCGAGTTCGGGGCAATGGTGGCGCTCGTGAGGTGATGGTCGATGGCCAGCAGTGCTGGTGAGCATTTGATGTGCGCGTTCGCAAATCATTCCCTTGGTTGTGGCAGAATCCGTCGGGAATGCGGGGGTAAAAAGGATATCACTATCACTATCACCCGGCGCTGATGGTGCGGATGGAAGCGAACGAAGAGACAACGATGGCCAGGTACTAGAGCAAGCACCAAGGATCGGAGATTGTGAGCTGGGGAGGTGGAGGCGCCGCCCCACCGGATCTCGAAAGCCGCGAGGCTCAGATTGAATAGCAAAACCGATCGAGTGAGTGTATTGGTATTCGGCGTCCTTTTTGCCGAGCGGGGTGGAAAATGGAGCACAAAAAAAAAAGTTAAATTATCCCCGAGCTATTTTTCATGAACTTCAATATATTTATAAACTTCCCTCCCGCCACCTTGCACCTTGCGACCTTCCAACCTTCCGTGTTCTTCCTGTGTGCTGCTGCTCGGGTGTTTCCGTGTGTCTGTGAGTGTGTTGGGCCCAGTGCCACTCCGGATACCCGCCAGAGCCCCGTGGGCTATGGTGTCCGCAGCGTTCCGGGAGTACTTGTGTATGTGAACATGTTTTAAGCGTTGCCATTCTCTCTCGCTCTCTCGTGCCGTTCGCACTCTCTCTCTCTCTCGCTTAGCCATTCTATCTCTATCTCCCAGTGCCGGTTCATTTCAACTGGCAGTGTGCCCGCCGGGTACGTGCCGGGCTCTATCGTACCCCGGCTCCGCCGCATCACCCCGCCGCCGGTTGTACCGGTTTCTGATGCCCCTCGAGACGCACCTTCGGTTTCTGTCTCTCGCTCGCTCGCTCGCCCAAAAACGCCCGCCGGGCTCGTTCGGGACCGGCAGTCCGTCATTTCGGTCCGGGGCAACAGTAACGGACAGAAAAACAGGGAGCACAATTTGTCATCGGTGGCAGTTTTTTTGAATAAATAAGTAGACGTGCGATGCTTTAGCTTCCCAATATCCTGGTCACGGCACCAGGTAATGTTTGGCGAGTTTTGAGCATATACATTTAAGTTACAGTTAGAAATTCCCCATAATTCGCTTTCTAAACACTTGCACAACTCGTACCACGTGCATTCTCCATCCATTTGTGCATACTTTCACCGGAATCGGCAAAACCCCTAGCATCGTTTGCCTTGTCCCATCTGTTCCGTTTTTGCCGAATGTCAAAGTTGTCGACTAGAATTGTCGGAGTTTGCCAAAACAAACACACAACGGCACGCAAAGATACATAGACGGATGCCTTGCTTATGTCGCCGGTGACTTTCGTGCCTTTTGCTTGCTTAGCCAGTGAGCGAAAATCGGTTCGAAATCCGAACCGACCACTGAAAGGGCAGCACAACGCCACCCCCAAAAGTCGCCACCCTTTCAGGCTCGTGCAACAGTGCCATGCAAAACGGTCGCCGCACGCTGATATTGTCGCGCCCCTCGCAAACTGGCAGCCGTCACGCCACAAAGCACCACTGCCGGTTGCACTGCACAGAGGTCCTGCGGGCATTTAGTGACGGTATATTGTACCACTGCTCACCACGGTCGGCGTCGGGTTGGTTCGTGTGTACACCCGCTGCCCACCTTTTCCTCGCCGGTGGGGCCACTCGCAAAACACACAGTGTCCAAACGCAAGGGGATGATGGAGCATGATGTTGAAGAGGGGGTGGGGGGGAGGTCGGGGTAGGTCGGGGAGGGGCGAGGGGTTGGAATACCTTCTAACCATAAAATAATAATATATGAAATGAAAAGAGATGCAATTAAACTGGTCCCAACGTGCCCGACGGCGCTCCGGTGCCGTACCCCGGGGCCGATAAAATGTGAATATATACACGCCATACATTATCAGGTTCTGGCATCGACGTGGATTTATATTTACGTATAATTTACCCTCCTTTTAGTGAGTGTGTGTGTGTGTTTGTGAATCTGTGTGCGCCTTCAGCTCCCACAAGCATCCACGCGGTGGGGGACAAGCCATCGAGAGATCTGGATCGTTGTAGTCTTCCGCCCTCAGCCACCAAGAGTGACTGTCCCTCAGAGTGAGCATGATATGCGAGTGTGTGTGTGTGTCTGTTTGTGCAATGTCCAACCAACCTTAGTCGGGGTTTATGTCACAATGTACCAGGCATATGATAACGCAGCTCACAGGACGACGATGAGTGCTGCCGCGGTGGTAAAAATCGCTCGCGACAACTCGCATCGCGGCGACACCGGCGGCGCACAGAACCCTTCGCCTCGATTAAGATCAAACCCACAAACCCAAAAACGGCAACTGACAGCGCTGCACCGCGTGACAGTGATTCGGTTTGAATACGTCAAATAATAACCGTCCGTTTGGTGCTCCCAGGCAGGGTCGCTCGGCGGTGCAAAATCAAGTGCACACTGCGAACTGCTGCTATCCGCCACAGTGTATGTGCGCGTACGTCGCTACTTGCCGATGGGTATCGTTGTTAATCAATAATACTTCAATCAATTGACAGATACATCGAGCGGATCGATCCCAACCCACTCGCCAGGGGAACGAGTGGTACGGAGTGCTTCGAATGGTACGGAGTGCTTCGAAAGTAAGCACACTTTTTTGCTCCGCCAAACCCCCGAAAGGCAGCAAAGTGGTAAATTAAACGGTGAGGTGAAGTCACTTGATGACGATGATGGTGGTGCTGGTGCTGCAGGAAGGAAATAAAAATCATATTTTCTAGAGTTTGAGAAACAAAAACCGAAGAAAAAATCTCAAACATCGGAAAGTGGTTCGTACGAATGGTTGCAAAAGCACCAGAGCCCGTTACTGCGTCCATCATCATCATCATCAACCATCGTGACGATGGTCCTGTACGGATGCGATTATGCTCCCGGGGCGAACAGACAGACCATTTTCCCGGGCGGTGGGATAGGGGAAGGGGTGATGGAAAATCGAACCGAGATGATAATGGGGTGTAGTGCTGGAGAGACTGCGTGTGTACATTGTTTGTTTGTTTGTTTGTTTACCTATCCGGCACTAGTTGTAACGGGCGCTACAGTTCAGTTGATGGTCCATCAGCAAGGGACAGGATAATCGATTTGATGTGTCCTGTGGGCTTGCAGAATGATCCTTTTGATAGGTGATCGATTCCGTAACTTCAGATATGCCGGTACGGCATTGTACGTTTGTCGGGAACGATAAAAATGCTTTATAAAACACACGTATGTATGTATGTGTGTTTTTTTTTGCTATATCATTGGTACAAAATGTCTCTCGCACACGTAGACCACAAATAAATTTGTTAATATCATAAAAGCGTAAAAAGCTCCCATTGAACGAATGCCAAAACGCCATGCGAATAACCACTCACACAAACACCAGACAAACCAGAAAAAGACGGCCACACTGCTCGAGAACAAACTGGCGACAACCGAAACCTTCTGGTAGCCTTCAACACACACCTGTTGCGCTATCGGGAGAATGGAGAGGAAAATTGATGACTTTCGAAATGGGCGGGAACGCGCCAAACCCTTGGAAGGAAGCTCGTTGCGAGATGTAGATGTCGCACGGTATACGGGGCAAGAGTTGTGAGCTGTTTGGCGTTGTATTTTTTCTTTGCTTCTGCTCGTATCTGTGTTGGAAGTTTGGCGTTGAAGAACGGAGCAGCAGGGCATGCGTTTTAGTGGCGTAATTTATGAACTGTTGATGATTGATTCACCTATTTCATTTGTGACAAGGATGGACCATAAACGTACGAGGTGAGGAAATATGATGGCTTTATGATGGGTTTAAGTGAAATCATGCAATAAAAAGGTTGAAAATATACAATTATAAATATTAATAACATGAGAATGATACCAGGTAACGACTCATTTAACGGTTGTTTTTTTTTTTTAAATTGTTAAAGTGTAGTTCTGTAGTATTTTTAAAACTACTGATGTAGGTACCTTTGCCCGTTATAAAATAAAATAAATTATTTGAGATTTTTTATTAACAAACAAAAACGTTTATCCTAAGCTTAGGCCGTTTTTGAAACAGTCAAAAAGAATAAAAATTGTGTCGTCAGTTCAAGCACTTTTCTATTTTCATTTTATTTTCATTAAGAACCTGCCATCAAGGATTAGTAACGAATACTTAAAACTAATTAATAGCAAACATATAATTCCTAACTCTAACTAACATCTGACACAACAAATACAAAAGAATAACACAAGAGAAACTGTAGTTGCAAAGAAAAGAGTTAAATAAAACAAAGAAGAGAAATTAGATAAATTAGAAGAAAAAAGATTGAGAGTAGAGTTCATCAAACTAAAGTGGATAGATAAAAGTTAAATCAAATCAAATAAAAGTTAAATCAGATAGTACACATTAAATGTATTTGAATGTAATGAAGTCATACAATTAATTAATTTGAATGAACTAATTTAATGAAATGTATTACATTGTATTACATATTACATACGGCCCGCAAAGAACTTTGGCCGTTATTTGAATGAAGCAGAAACAGATTGTTAATTATAAGATAAGAAAAACGGGTGTATTAATGTTTATCCACGAAGGAAGAAGGTTTCAACATTCAGTTAAAATAGTTTGATCGTCGAAGAGTGAAGTGAGTTGCTCATAGTTGCTAGTTTGGGAAGGTATCCGCGAAGATGGCATGTACGAAGTGTTTAGTAGAAACTGTTTCCTGAGAGCGCTCTAAAGTCGGACTACCAATATTTTCACCCATTTTCCAACATTGAGGTTTTCTGGAAAGTTCGGAAATCATACATTAAAATACCACTTTCTTCACTTCATTGACGAAGGTACTCTTAGGATATGGTTCTGCAAAAATTAGGTTGATATATTTAAAACCCATGAACAACCAAGCACTCAAAAAATGTATGAAATGTATAAGGTCGACTGTATGCTGATAATCTCTTTTCCTCAACTAAATGATCACAAATCTAACCAATATTTGCCGATGATTGATTTATCGTTATTAGTCATTACCGTTGTCAAAATGCAGCATTTGTACTTCGTGTGTCATTGTGTGAAAGTAATATACGAAGTTTAAAGAATTGTCCAGGTAGCCTGAAAGTTAGCAGATATCTGGAGCAATTGAATACGAATTGTTAAATGTCCGAGTAGGCACGACCACCACTGAAGTAAAGTATGAGTAAATTCATGAATTTCATGAACTGTTTATTGCAGCTTACGAAAAATATAGATAAGATTCTAGGTCCAAGAATAAGTCCTTAAAAAAAAATTCCGCAAACCAAAACGAGTTTGACATCACTGTATTAGATACTAATGAAATGTTTTGCTAATAGTTACTTCGGTTATTCTCTTTCTAGAGCAACCAAACAATCGCAAATCGTATCAAAAGGCCCACTCATTCTTCACACAACCTTTAATGGCCGTTTAACAAATCAAAATACCTGTCAAACTCAATAGACTCTCCTCCGCTCCCCTTAAAATGGTGCTCACTTTTCTCATTCGACACTAATCCTTTCACGTCGATTGGGGCAGAGCGCTGATAGGAAAAGATGAAAGCGATCATTCTGCCGTAGATGCCATGGAATCGATTAAACCTCCCGTTGGCGCGCTAGTTACACGCTGCCCGTTTACGCTCGCGTGTGTACCACCACCGCCGCCGCCGTTGCATAATGAGGTGGAAAATTATAAGAATTTCTCGATTTGTGCGTTCGTACCACCATTTATCGGTTCAACCGCCCGAGAGGCATCGAATGCTGTTGTAACTGTGGTGGAATGTGGCGAGAGGGACGTGGTGTATCCGGAAAGGCTTTTCCCTATTGCGATGCGGGAGAATGGATCGGTTTTTCGCAACATGCCCACCAGTCAGTCAGCCGATGTGCACTCGGTTCAGCTAATATTGACGATTATGCATTATTATCAACGGGTGCAATCATAAGCAGCATGCTGGGGCGCCTATCATCACCGACCCATCTCTGGGTGGGTAAAGACCGACGGTGAAGGGAGTTGAAGCAAGTTCCCAACTCTGAAGTCACATCAGCAGGCCGCAAAGGGAGCAGAAGGCTGGCAATCAGTTGGCCGAAAGGCAAGCGCGAGAAGCGATCCTTTTCCATAGCTTCGCACTCGATAATCAGCATGCGTTTGTAGTGCGGTAGTGCCGTGCTATCGTTGCCCGTATCATGATTGGGAGGAGAAAGAGGTTCATTTCCGCTGCACGGCACCAGCTAGGGGGGAAGGAAAAAGGGGCTCAATGCACAGCTATGATCCGTTACATGAGTACTGTTTCGAAACCAGATTTACCAGGTGTGTGGTGGTTGCTTGCGCTTAAACTGTTGTTGTGCTCGAGCCCTTTCACGAAAGAAGTTACGCTTTGATGTGTCTTTCCCTTGAAAGCACCAGCATCGTGCAATGTTTTGCACTCAACTTTTCACATACAGCACACACACACACAGACAACAAAAAATCGCACCATGGCTCAAGGCAGGATGGTGTGATTTATATGCACTTGATGTGGCAGGTTGCTCACGATATGATTATGTCTGCATGGGTGGGAGTGCAATGTTACGTTAGTTTGGCTCTTTTTAAGTGTTTAAAAGTGGCATAAAACTAAAAAGCTCCTTGGAGAGTAGTATATGGCTCCTTCAAGGCCAATAAATTTGCAAAAGTTTCATTAAGGAGGGCATCGAGATAATTTCTTACCACCAGTGATGCAAATCCCAGTCACGGCACCATGATGACTTATTCTACCGGTTGTCCTAGTTTAGGATTGTTTTATTCCTTTTTTGCTACCTGGGTGGGTGTTGTATTAGTTTATTTAAACATGAGTTGTTAAGATTTTATAATAAGCGTAAAATATTATATAAATTAAAAAAATCGATTTATAAATTCGCAAGATCCACAGAATGCCCTTAAAATAACCTTTGAACTCTGGTTTCCTCCCAATCACGTCCGATACAGACACCAAACATCTGGAACTGGAACTATTATGTGCAAACTGCCCGTTCGCTCCCAAATCGTGGAGTCAAACTTTTCACGCCAGGATCAAACGAAATGCTCGAATACACCTCGAATACAAACACACGGCAATACAGATGGCAGCACTGGGGGAAATGCATCGAACTGCAGCGGATTCCAACACTGCTGCTGCTGCTGCTGCTCGTTTAAGGGCTGGCTGTACCTGCGCGCAATGGTGTGTGAATTTTAACCATTACGTACTATTTCCATTTCATTTGTTCGACCAAAACCCGTTCCAACCGTTCCCATTCGATACTGCCTAACCCGCCTTCCGCCATCACACGGCGTGTGTTCAGGCACAGTGCTTCAAAATATCAAAATTTTATTCGATTTATGGTTGTGACCGCTCGGCAGCGCTCTCGAGTAGAAATAATTATTTGTGCAAGCGTGCAGTGATGTGATATTCCTCACTGCGCACGATTATATTCGGCAGTTTGGTTCTCGAAGGCTGGGCATTTCGAGCTTTTGAGCAAATGGTTGAGCTGGTTTGCAATCGTTACTTCTTCCAGTGGAACTGGCAGCGGCTCTGATAGTGTGACGGGTTGAGATTGGTTCGTATACACACGTGCATACAGACACACACACAAGCACCATTGCTTCAGTCGTATGCATTCCTATGCAAAAGGCGTGTGAGTGTCTGTGTTACGTGGGCCCCTTTTTGGGAGGAAGCCAGCTGAAAGGAAAGCGGCAGGAGTAACGAGCCTGTTGTTGCGGTTTGTTTTATTGGCTTGCAAAATTGGAATTGTGTGTTTTTGGAAGGGTTGGAGCGGCCAAGGGAGGGCAGGTAAAATTTTGCAGCAATTCGGTAATTGAAAATCGGAAAACCCGCGTGGCCGCGTATCGAATGCCTGAAGGGTTGTTCCTTTTTATGGGAGCGGCGGGGACGAATGCAGCATTTTCTCCACTTTGCATGCACAGGTGAAATAGGGCGGTTTGGTAGAACAGCCTCCCTTTACTCCCCGACCGGATATAAGGCACACCTTTGGGCGCGCGTGTATGGTTGTGGAAAAGTTTTCCACGGACCAGTGTGTGTGTGTAAGCGCTGTTGAACGGAGTGCTGCTTAGGCAGTGACCCGATCGGCTTCGCAGTAAAATTACTACACTGTGGTGAATTATGTTTCCAGAGAAATCACAGAAACGACATTAAAGTTAGATTGCGTTTGCGGAGAAAAGCTGAATGAGTGTCGTTTCGGGAAATCGTTTCCATTTCGTAGCTCGGAAAGGTACAGTACACATCGAAAGTAGCCCTGTGATAAATTAGCTGCTTGAATGGCACGATTGACAAGCGAACGGTATCTTATGCTGTAGGTAATGAGGTCGATTCTAATTGGGAATTTGGTTGGATCTTCAGCCTACTAGCTTCTTCAGTCTTGATACATCACCATAGCATTTAGAGAGGAAGTAATATGGATTCAGTTTTATGAATTCGAATGAATCTGTAGAGTGAATTCAATTAAGTAAAATTATTAAATTTTGAAATAAAACATATGAAGAGGGATTTTTGGAGATTCTAAAAAATGCTGCCATCCCATCACATCAAACTCATTTCTGGTGAGAAAGAGCCAACATTCTTTCCCATAATTATGAGAGCCCCTGAAAATCCTTGCATCGTTCAGAGCTCATGAACATTACAAAACTGGAGATATGATCAGCGCTTTGCATAATTAACGATTTTTACTAGTAAGTACGAGTTCACAACTCTAATAAGAGTGTACTGCAAATGCTCCTGTAGCAAGTCATCAAATCTCAGTATCAGTTGAAATGTTGTTTCTTAATAAATAGAAGAATAAATATGCATAAAAGAAGAAACAAAACATCTATTTAACTTATCAGTTATCATGAATTATTGCCGCACTGTCGCATTGCAGAAAGTAATGTTTGTTTGTGCCATATTTTATACCTTGATTTACACCCATTGCAGGGAGAAATGGCTCGAAAAGGAGGAAAAAGTATTAAGCATAAGGGAAAAAATAAACGACAAAATGCACCCACAATGCACATCGGTTATCACACGCTGGCAATTAAAAAGTGTGAGCAGTGCGCGCCAAACCCCGTTGCGCTTAGGCCGGGCGAACTCCACATTCGCCTAACGAGCGACTTCGCCGTTGAGCCGTCTCCCGGTGGAAAGCTCGAAATAAGCTCATAAAAATGCCATCGCTCGATTGTTAAAACTTTGTAATTAAGTCAGGAAGATGTCTTAATTACTTTTTAATTGCGATTGGTGTGCACTTCGGTCGTACTCGCACTACTGGAGCACCACGGGGACCGATCTTGGGCCGGGCGTGCATGTGCAAACCCCACACCCCGAAAGGACACATCTCACTGAGACGGAGGGTTTCGCTGCAAGGGCAGGGAACTGCTCTCTGGTTGAATGTTTGTATGAGAGGGTATGTGCATTAATTGCACGGTGCAGCTTGCCACTACCTGCTGCAGCTGCGGCGACATGTACCGAGGCAATGATTTGTTTGCCTCCATACGATCTCACGTACGATCGTAATCGCTTGGTAAGACAGAGGACCGAAACAACAAAAAAAAGTCACACAAACACACACGCACTGAATGTGCATGCCCTGGATGCATTATCGCTGGACCCATTCGCTGTACCACTGCAAGCTGATTAAATGTCCGCTGGCCGGGAGGGGAAGCGCAAGAAGTGTTTCGCAATTCGGAGTGCCCATTCCCTTTCGCGTGCCTGCGGGCGCACAAATTTACGACTCGCTGGTTCCGAGGCGCGCTCATTGCTCCAGGGGTGAGACAGGAGCTGCTAGCAGGCTGGGGGAAGAGGGCGCTTGTGTGTTTGATACGTTACGCTGGGGACAGCTCGAACGCGGCCACGTGCGTTTTTGACGTGGTTTTGCACGCCATTTCGAAAGCATTAGAGGCGCGAAGTAAAAGTAAACAGGCGCCGCCAGTGCTCCGGCCGTCGTGGCGAGTGAGCAAAACGAGGGTATTAAAATCGATAATAAGTATGTTTTCGGGACAATGTGGACACCGGAAACATTGGTGTGTGTGTGTGATGAGTTTTTTTTTATTGGTGTATGTGCATGTGATTAAAAGGGTGGTTACAGGTATATATTATTTTTAGGGGATGTTTTTGCTTCATTAAAAAGTAATAAAGAACATTTATATTTATCGGTTACAATTTTGGAACGTTGTTAGGTATGTGGATAAAAAATGGGTCCGATGAGGTATGATAAATGGTGTATTTTTTTAAAGAGGAGGTAGCATGTGGCTTGTCATAAAACATGAACATAAAGTGGCCGTGCTTGTTAAACAAAATGGGATGAAAGTATTATTGTGTAGGGATGCAGTCAATTATACCATTGATTTATATAATATTTAAAAACATACTCTAAAAGTAAAACTAAAAAATTGAAAAAAAAACAATTAGACAATCATTGAGCAAAACTAATATAATTCACAAGCAGGGTGTGTTTAAAAATTATTTCGAATTTTTTTCAATTTTAACAAAATTAGTATTATTAATTTTGCATAACAGTCTTTGGGGCCCTTTCCGTTTTAAGCTCGTAAAAATTTCTGAATTTTTTCGCTCTAATTTTAGCCAGTAAGTTGTTTGCATTGTATGGCAGATTTTGAACAGCTATCAAAGTGGGTATAATATACAGGTGGGCTTATCCCAAGGTGTATGCATTTAGAAGACTGATTTTTATCGCTTCTGTTTGTGAATGAAGATTTTAAGACTGTTTTGTGTATTCGTCAAACCTCCTTATAAAAAAAACATGCTATGAGACCACCTGGACTACATACACTTTGATTCTGGATTCCATCATCTGATCTCTTTAATGCGCCTTGGAATAAATGTAAATATTACCTTGTTTTGCCATTTTTCTAGAATAATCTAGACTGAAAATTGAAGACTAGTTTTGTATGCGGTTTGTATAGAGTGTTTACACGATTTCAGCCTCCAACTATCAAACTCCATTAAAGAAAAAAAAAAGACTAGAATCGTGAAGGGCCCCTTTATTGGTTCAAGTTTATGTAACATTACATGTTCTTACAGTGGCAACTAGGCAATGGAATCGAAAATATGGAATGCAATGATGCTAATTTTTTTACAAAAGATTGGAATACTTTTTGTTCTTTTTGGAATAAGAATGTATTATTGCATGTATATGTTTGAATCATTTGAAAAATGATATGAAAAATCTGATTAATATTTTAGAGTAGTGGACCTACACACTACTCTATTGTCTTGGTCTCAGTTTAATCTATAGAGTTGCTGTAATTCCTGCAATGATCTTTATGTAATGTTGGTTCTTTTTTTTGCAACTTCTAGGTCTTATCGAGGTCTTATCTTCTTTTCGAACTGCTAGCAGTTTAGCATAGTTCTGCATGTTTTGAAATTTAAGAGGCAAAAGATTATTATTCTAACATATAAAAAAACTTCTTAAATTATCATCCAAAATCATGTTTGCACGAGTTAGGCGATCAAAACAGAATTCAATATGAAATAAATGCCACCAAAATGATTTGTTTAACGCAAAACAAAAAAGTAAAAAAAAATTGATCCTGTTGATTTGAACACTTCTCTTTCCTGTAAAGAACATTGTCTTACCGAATGATTAATAGCGAAAGCGTAAGCACAACCGTCAACGCGGCATTAACATACCTCTGCAACAAAACTACCCATCACTGTCGAGAGCGCGCATCGGTCAGACCGATTTCGCAAATGAGCATGAGTTTTGCATACGAAAAGCCGCACAGCGTGCTGTTTAGATACCGGTCCACCAAATAATGAACACCGTGTCCTTAAGGAATCGTCACCAGCAACCGACCGGACTGGGTGCAGCGAACCCGAAATCGACGCTCGCGTCTCGCGCCTTGCCCTCGGGCGGAGCGCAAGTTTTTGGCCATCCACTACGTCTTTTGCTGTTTGGCGGGCAAGGCGGCCAGCAAGCAAGCAGGCAGGCAACACAACAAAAAAAAAAACTCACTCACATTCTCTCTCACCAAGGCACAATTGTGCACGGGCCTTCGGGCGGCACGATCCCGAACATACTGCACCGTTTGACAGGCGACCACGAAATTCCCTGTGCCCTCTTCCCCGACGGCACGGCACAGGAACGCAGCACCAACATTGCCCGCGGGCAGCCTGTCGAGCAGTCGAGAGCGAGCTTGCCTTGGTGGAAGCCGTCACAAACGGAGGGAATGCTTTGCGCTCCGGTCTCTGGGAGACGGGGAAGAGGAAGGTGGGGGAAGAAAGAAGAAAACTTTTCCGTGCACGCGGCCCGCGGGCACTTTATCCGGGGTCCTTTCTCCGCGCCGGTTCCGGGGATAGTCCGGGTCCAATTTTTCCACCGGCATGTCCTTGCTTGTTCGTTTGCTTGGCCGTTTTTTTGCTTTTTCTCTTACTCTATCTTTCTCTCTCTCTCTCTCTCTCTCTCTCTCTCTCTTTCTCTCTCGTTCTTTGTTGCCGTTGCTAGGCATTCGGTTTCGCAAAGCCCCTCTGGCAGGAAGCAAACTCTCCACTTGGGCCCCAATTCCCGGGCGGGAGAGCAGCGCCCCAACCCTCCATCCCTGAGGTAGGTTGTGTGATTGCTTCGAACCAAAAACGACATCACGATGGATTCCATTTTTTTTTTTTGTTTTTGTTGCCCTCCTTTCCTTCGGTTTTTGGCTGGTCGCACTCTGTGTGACTGCTTTCTTCCTGCGGGCTATTCCCCGGTGCTCGGAAGTTGGCGCGAGAGAACGAGCGAGCGAGCGGGCAAAAAGATGTCTCCGCTCATCTGCAAAGACTCCTGCACGAAGGACCACGTGCTGGGACCGGGCGCAAAACGCCTCCGAGCCGTTTGTCCTTTCTCCTTCTGCTGCATCATCCTTCACGGGGGCAGGAATTTCAGTTCAAACTCCGCTGGAACTGGTACCGGTGTAGAGTCCACATACTCTCTCTCTCTCTCTCTCTCTCTCTCTCTCTCTCTCTCTCTCTCTCTCTCTCTGTTGCTCTCTGTGCCCTTCTCTAGTTCCACCTTGAAGAAAGGTTGCGTGGAGGAAAAATGAGAACCCGAACTGAAAAAGACGCCGGCGGGGACCAAAGGCAGCGCAAGTTGCGAGATGTTTTATATCAAGTTGTGGCTGTGTGTACATCGCAGTACGTAGGCTTGCGAAAATTTCACCCGAGGGTATTGAACCAACATAATACAGCAAAGGAAGAAGAAGAAGAAAAAGAAGATGGGCAGAAAACAACGAGAGAAAGAAGCAAAAAAACTAGCAATACAAAACAAAAAAAGGATCTTTCGTCCCGTGCGAGAAGAGGCGAACGCCCAAATGCTCAAGACATTAACCGTGGCGAAGAAATGCTTTGCAGCCGCGAGGTAAAATGACGAAAATCCGTTGCACAACCGATACACAGGCCATTCAAGAAGGTTGCGATAAAGAAAGGATCTTACATCGACGCACAAAGCTATTCGAAAGAGCAAAGAGAATCACTTAGTAAAGCAACAAAACCAATCAAACACGTATCTAATTATGAAGGCGCTTAATAGGCCACCTACACCTCCAACAAGCTTGATAGAGTAATTATGGGCCCATTCATTCGAGCAACACTGATCCGGAACTAGGCGGGTGCAATGGAGAAGCACACAAACAAAACAAACAGACACGTTGCATCAACACGTCCATTTAGCACTTTCACACCATGTTGGGACTGTGGAGTGTCTACAAGCGAAGGATACGCGTCTAACACACGGTCCGAGTCACGGTTTCGATCGTACCGGAGTTTTGATATATTCTACAACATGAAGTGTGTTTTGCTGCCTCGGTAGCTTCCTAGTGCATCGTCATGTGAAGCTTTTTTTTTGGTGCAATGCAAGAAAAACTGTGCCAATTGGGAGAAAACAACAGAAGAGCGCCTTACTTAAACTGCCTTAAACTGCTTGTTGTAGTTTGATCGGAAAAAAGGAGAGGAAAATGAAAATGTGCGATAAAATGGGTTTTCCCATGCGCTTTTTCTTTCAGCAGTAGCAGCTTCTGTGATTGTTGTGATAACGTTAGAAAAAGAGAAGTATTTTAAGAGCAAATGCGGAACCTACTGCGATAAGCATACCTACGATCGCGTTGAAAGAACAACAGTTGAAATGAGGTGTGACAAAGCTTCACGCATTGAAAGTTATCGTGTGTTTAATTTGAAAGCGAAACAACTTTATTATTCCTTTCAGTGTGGCATTCACGGCATTGTCTATATTGCAATTGATCAGGCTCAGCCAACCAAAACCCGTAATCGATGATCGAGCGCTTGATAAACCATATAATGGAGGTTTTTGAAGTTTGGAGTGCAAAATGTTGAACTCATGCACATGAATGGATCTGCATGAGGCTAGATTGCAGCAAACTACAAGTAACTAAAATTATGACTTTATAGGAATAAAACTTATTTGATTCCACATAATTTGGCCTCAAATAGTTGCAAATTTTAGTTGGATTTAAGTTACTCATGTTTAATCAATTTTACACAACAACTCAACTCATTGTAACCATTTTATTTCAGATTTAAGCTTCATAATGCATACCAAAGAATCTTTTTCGTGGAACTTGTTAACATCATACGAAAAATACATAAGACTGGAAAAGTCATACAAATGTGTAAAGTTTTCTAAAGGCAAGAAGTTTTTGAGGCAAGTAAAATGTATTGCCGACATCGCAGCATGTTTTCTATAACAAACCATTAGCACAAAATTATTTGAAAATCGTTTAACAGAAAAAAGAAAGAAAGAAAACTAATAAATGTTCCAATAAGCATCCAATTAATAAAGTGATTCAAATGTAAAAGAACCACCTAAATGTTAAGGTGACCAACAGTTTAGAACGGTCTGATCTGAGAACACATGGCGAACCTGGGAAAGCTAAATCAAAGTTTCATATAGTCAGAAATTGGAAGAATACAAGAATTTTCCACGAATTTTCCAACACAGATCCACAAGACATGTAGGTGTACACCCAATACTTAGTATGGTATTCGAATTTTTGTTAATCAAAATCAAATCAATTCCTACTGTAAAAAGAGAACATTATCATTTAAAACTATGGAATTTTCACATTGGATGCACACTGAGTGTTCCTTCCCAAGGCAATGATTGATAGCTCCAACTTTTATTGTAACGAATCTGTTCATGGACATCCATGATCGCCTGAACAATCACTTTGTCAACAGATCTATGGGAAATTCTACACATAAATGATAGATCCCAGCGGCGCACGGAGATATTACATGAGCTACGATTCGCGCAAGATTCAGTGCTCGTCAGTTTGCCTAGGCTCACTGACTCACACCCGCCAACCATACCGGCTATTTTGCATGCTTCGTTCGTTTCACCAACGATCTCGAATAATGTCCGATGACGCTTTATCATACACACAGAGCAGTGGCGCTACTGCATATGATTCGTTGATAGTTTTTTTTTTTATTTTGCATCTCGAAGCATTGCTCCTTATCACACAAAGATGCAAACCGAACAGCATTGCATCAGGGTCTGCTTTAGTGGCTCACTGCCAAGTGATGTGGGGGAGCTTCATTTGTTTATAGTACCTTTCGCTTTTCTGTGTCAGAGAGGCTTCATTTGTCTATGTCGCAGTATATTGCAAACACTCGTAGCGATCATCTTCCAATTACGTCACTTGGAAATGTTTGGTTTGAAGAGATCACTATCAATGCAAAAATCTCCGTCTACAAACAGCTGACCGTAAGGAACGGGCGGCTGAGTAAGGCAGCAACTTTTCAAGGGCCAAGATGCTCTCGATGCAGGAAAAGTGTAGACAAAACTGATAAGAACGCCCTCATATGCGAGTCGGCTCGAGAGCAATCAAGAGCTACACTTCCTGGGTTCGTCAGTTTGCTCCTAGCAGCGTGACACTAAACACTTCCCCGTGAGCGCTGCCCATAGTGTTTCCCTTGCAAAATGTATCATCTAAGGTTAGTTTGAGAAACTTCTACATAAAACATTCTGATTTTGTGTGTTTAATGTGGATTTTTCTTGTAGAATAAGTGCAATTCTAGTGGCCACCGTCTACTTAACAGGCGTTACAGAGGCCGTTATCTATCAGTGCGATCATTACAATCCCGATGGCGAGTATACCGTGCGCCATTGTACCCTGCACGGCGTCACCGTCGTGCACGATGCGGCCGACATAGACTTTTCGTCCGAATATCCGCGCCCGTACTGGTTCGACTTTCAGCAATCACAGATGGACGAAATCCCGCGCGCCCTCTTCACCACCTTCCCGGAGATGCAAACGGTCAACTTCCGGGAGACGGGCATCGAGAACATCAACAAGTTTACGTTCGAGAACGCCAAGCAGCTTCGGCATCTGTTTCTGCTCCGCAACAAGCTTACTTCGCTGAACAACTTTATCTTCAAGGGCTGCGACCGGCTCGAGTGGCTCGATCTGTCGCACAACCAGCTGCAGGAGGTGCGGAACAAAACGTTCCACGACATTCGGACGCTGACGCGGCTCGATCTCAACCACAACCGGCTGACCGTGCTGCCGGAGGAGGTGTTTTGGGAGCTGCCCGAGCTGGCCCACCTGTCGCTCAACGACAACCAGCTGGTCGTGCTGGACCGGGAGACCTTCTTCCACAGTCGGATCGTTTCGCTGAACCTAAACTTTAACCGGTTGCGTGAGGTCCACATGGTGGACCGATTTCAGTCGTGGCAGCGGGTGCATTTGCGCGGCAACCAGCTTACCAGTGTGGAGATACCGCCGGTTCCAGTTGAGATCGATGTGTCGCACAATAACCTGACAACGATTTTGGTCAGCTACTCGAACATACTGGTGGAGTCACTCGACCTTTCCCACAATCTGTTCGCGGACATTAGCAACGTGTCGGCGCTGAACTTTCTGCACACACTGGACGTATCGTTTAACGCGCTCCAGTCCCTGCCACTGACCACCTTTCTGAAGATGCAGCAACTGGCCCGGCTGAATCTGGAAGCCACCAATCTGACCACCCTCGAGCACGGTCTGTTCTCGCAGCAGGCGAACCTTACCTGGCTGGATGTGTCGTTCAACCGGCTGCAGACGATCGATCTTACCGTGCTGACGGCGGCGGCCAAGCTCGAGCATCTGCACATCGACGGCAACAATCTGACCAGCGTCGGGTACGAGCGGCTCCCGGCCATGTTCCCTTCGCTCACCTATCTGGGGCTGTTTGCAAATGCCTGGAACTGTTCCTATCTGGTCGATCTGGTGCACTTCTGTCGGCAGCACTCGATCAACGTGGCGCCGCAGAAATCGTACGGCACCACGCTCGATGCGTCCAACGTGCAGGGCATCTACTGTAAGAGCTCCCAAAGCTCGGTGCTGTCAGTGGTAACACCCATCGAGCATCCGATCGACACAGCGCCACCGTCGGCTGAGCTTTCCATCGATCGTTTGCTGCAGATGATGCAGGAGATGAACAAAACGACGGAGCAGCTGGTGCAGGAAATGATGCGGGCGTTGCATCAACGCGCCACCGGTGCCGTTGGGACCCCGGTAGTGACCGCTTCCTGTACCGCCCTGCACGCCTACAACTATCAGGTGTTCATTTTGCTGATACTGTTCGCGATCCTGATCCTGAACGTGGGCTTCCTGCTGTGGGTGCATCACAATGCGAACGTACGGCGGGCCGTCGATCGGATGATCCTCTTCCGGCGCGAACAGGGCGCCTCCATTCAAACGGCACTGCACGAGGATTTGTGAGTGGGTTGCTTGCAGAGGGTTTACCGGGTTTTAAGTAGTAGTTTTAAGTAAAAACTTAAAGAATAGTTTTAAAAGAGAACAGCAGCAACATAAATTGATACATTTGAATTGAAGAGCAATTCAATGTCGGCAGTAGGTTTGATTAAACAAAAAATCCCCCATACCCGGATAAATGCTGCTCATTATTGAATACATTTCAAGCAATAATACCATTGCGTATCATTTTTCTACAGCCGGACCGGAGGCAATTTTCCCATTAACATCATCATTCGGTAGAGATCACCGTCGCTTGCTGCATGATTGTTAATTATCCTCGCTGCTCGTTATGGAGTTACGGTACCATTTTTTCTGTTTCGTTTGTTTGCTTGCGTTTGCTGTTGCCTCACTGTGTTCCTCCTGGATGCGGATCGTCCTTTAATGACATCGGAATGAGCAAGGTGCATCGGCATTTTTTCACCTCCCCCGTATGCGGGGCCGGAAGTTGAATGGGAAGTGTTCGTTATTTTTTTCGCTCGTCTCCCCACCATGTTCGATTCCTTTTGTCTGTACGCCGAGACCGAATTATCGGCGCTCGTTCGCTCGCTCTTTGTCCCGCACACGCTCCTGTGCGCTGATAAATAAATAATGCTCTCCCCCCGTTAGGGTCGTAAAATTAATCTGTCGGCAGTCATTATTGTCATAAAATTATAATTAGCTTCCATTATGTGTATGAGATGCACCGCGTTGTTTCGGTGCAGCGTGAGTGTATGTGACGGTATCGGAACCGGTGAGAAGGAAGGAACGAATTTCATGTGAATGTTGAGCCTTTTTTTCAATTGAGATGCATTTCGCTTGTTGTTGCTTGGTTCCGAATGGAATGTTCTTAACATGCCGCTAGGAAGCGTTCGGTATGGTTTTTTTCTCTGCTTGTTTTGTGACGAATGCTGTGATGCAGAACAGCATCGATGCTTTAATAAAAGTCTTTCTTTTAAAGAACGCAATAACTCATAACTTTTTATATGTGTTTCATAGTTTTCTATTTTATTGATTTGTGGTTAAATCTATTAGAAATGCTGTCATCGCGCTTTACCTACCTTTTCAAGCAATTGGCCTCGAGGCCGAGGGCACTGCTCCGTTGCTCCAGATCGGCGGAGTACAGGTGAAATATGTCGAACGGAAAAATGGTGACAATTTTCGCACGCTTTCACACGGATCAACCCGAACACACTCACAACGCCGATCAGCCGCTGTCACCACCAGTCTGATCTTCAATGCCACTTGCACTTGAGCCGGCACCAATGACACGCAGATGAGTACGCACGCACGCACGGTATGCAAATAATGTATTCACTCTCTCTATGTGTGTTTCTTTCTCGTTCTTCGAAACAAATAGCACTTTTTTGTGTCTTGGTCAAGGGGTTGGTTTAGGATTATTGAATTATTCTCACTCGATAATTGTTCGCACGGAAACAAAACACCAAAACACCGCGTCAAACGTGTGCCTGTGCGTAACGCTGCGTAACGTTGCGACCGGTTTCCCGTCCTTGGTGGGAATGCACTTGGCGCGAAGCGACCGAACCGACTACACCGATTTCAAAACATGCACGCGCGTTCCCGAAACCGAACCGACGAACCGGTGAGTGGTGAGCTCGGTTTTCGGTGCGACGTGAACCGGTACAACTGCACTATGGGCGATGTACCGGGTGGCGGACTGGTGACGTTGGAAGGTAAAATAGTCTCTGGTTTAAAAATGAGTTCTATGTTAAGAGCAAGGTTTGAATCAGTATTAATTTTATTGTTTGGAACATTCTGTACGATGAAAGTCTTGTACTGGGCGGCAATTTGTCATTGTTTAAAAATAAAAATCTAAAAACATTTGTGAGTTTTTCATAGTTAGTACTGTGAGTTCTTGTATTGGATTCAAAACCTGTACCAAGATTGAAACTTGTCTCAAATGCACACAGAAACAAATTAAATCTGATACCTATTCACATCTTTTTCAAACAAATAAACTCTCAAATAAACTCCCAAACAAAGAAATCTAATCCCAATTGATTCTGAGTATCCGATACCAAACTCATCCTGCGCATTGAATAGGTTGTTTACTAGTGCTAGCAGCAAAGAAAAATATCGTTCAAATACAGGGAAGATTTGAATCGTAACAGTGTTGTAATTTTACGAAAAGTCTTAGTCTCAGCACATCCAAGAAGTTAACATTTCAAAATAGGTTAACTATCAAAATCAAAGCTGACTAAACAACAAAACATCAGGAGCTTTATTTTTCTAGCGAAAGTTGTAACGTAAATAATGTTTTATAATATTAAGTCATTTTCAGATGCATGAATGTGTGTTGCCTGTTTAAAAACGTTTTTTGTATACTCTAGAGCGATAGGTCCGATATGAATATAATCTCGCCTGGGTTTAAGAATTCAGTATCATTTGTTTGCCGATCTTAAGGATGTTTTCAATAACAAAAAAATTATACATAAAATAAATTTCAGATCGTTAGCTGCAACATTAAAAAACGAATAAATCAATATTCAAGTAGAATGTGGCTAATTTTTACAACAAACCTTTTTTACAATCTATTTGGGTTTACAATAATTGTATTGAAATAGAAACGTTATCAAACAAATAATTAGCAGAAAAATGATAAATAAAAGAAATTTCAGACCGTTAGTCTCAGCATTAAAAAACGAATAAATCAATATTCAAGATGAATTTGGCTAATTTTTACATCAAAGCGTTTTTACAATCTATTTGCGTATACAATTATTCTATTGAAATAAAACGCTAAAAGTTTTGGAATTTAAAATTTAAAATACCATATTACCAAATTACCACAAATGGTTAGGTTCCATTTAATAGAATTTATGACATTTTGTCTGTTTGAATAAGGCTTTACAATTCGTTTTAAAAATATTTTGGCTAAAAAAAGAAAGAAATATACAAAACTTGTTTTGGATGTTGGGATTGAAAATTAAATGTTTCTTTTCTATTAGATTCACAAAAAAATGTTTCTTTTCAAAAAAAAATTAAATTAAATGTTTCTTTTCCATTAGATTAGATTAAGTTACTATCGGAGCTATACTCATCAAAAATTTGTGCTTTTAATTCTTAAAATTTTTGCAAGCCGACACAAAATATCCACAAATAATCGTCCATAGTGCGGCAAGCAACGTGCTGTTCAAAACCGGTTCACCGATTGTCGGATTCATCCGCTCACTATGAAACTTTTTCTCGCGCCATCTCACGCCCGACTTGCTCACTTCGGCTTTCGGGACCGGTTCAGAATGCCCATCAGCTGATGGTGAAGGCGTCCCCGCTGCAAGCAACATGAAATGTCGCTACTCCGCCATCACCAACAACACCCTTGTCGTTGTCGTTGTTTAGGTTTATGTTGTCATGTTGTTTATACTTCCCTCCGACACACACTCCTCGTTCCGAACTTTTTTTGCCACCTTGTGTAGGGTGTTTTGGTTGGTAAGTAAGTTGGGAAAAGGTGTGTAGTAATAAATGGGTATTATTGGAGTGACTCAGAATTAGCAACACTGTGCTTCTAACCAGCGATTGCATGACAATAAAACTAATTGATTTTCAAAAATATTAAACAAAACCGATCAAAATTGTTTGCTTAAATCACAATCGGTAAATCTCACCTTAGAAATGTATTATTAATCTCGACGGTATGCAAAGGGGTTTTCCAAAAGCACAACGATGGCTGCTGGCCCAACCTAGCCTGCCCTCAGAATCCAATTAGACAATAAATTCCATCACCTGTACCTCACGACCGCCAGTTCGGCCGTCACATTAATCTTCGTCCACAAGGGCGTGCAAGGTTCGTGCGGCCGCGTGGTGGGGCAGATTGACTGGAATCCATCGAGAGATAAATGGTTTGCGAAAACGAGCCAAACAGTTCCGATTCGGGCTATGGCGCACAATGGTGCTGCCCTGGGTCGAAACAATCGCTCACACACACACACATAGCCACTCGGTCGATTCCACCAAACCGAACCCGCCGGAGGGCAGTGCGCTGTACGATGCAGACCCGCTGTCGTGTGGCATGTTATGAGCGCTCGATAGCCCCGAGGGCAGATGCCCTCCGGGCGGCCATATATTATATTCGCAGACACTCCGCAACAGACTCGCTCACTCGGCCGGTACGCGAGCGGTTCGGATCAACGTGCGCCTTTAGCCTACGGGCGACCAAGGTTTCCCTCCGTACGCCTTACCTCCCTTGCCAGTGTGGTGCCCACTCGCCCCACTGGTGTGCGCTCTGGTTCGGGACGGGTTCCCTCCGGCAGCGTGGATGGCGCACACATACGGGCCTGACATTCCGTTTCGGCACGAAGCACGAACGCTGGTGCTGGCGAGGCGGTGGGGGATTTTTGCTTGTTCTCCGTTTAAATTCAAAACACCACGAGCAAGTTGGCCGGCGTGCATGGAAATTCATTGCATGGCTCCCAAGCTCCCGCGGGCTCTTATAAAATAAATATATAAAAGTATAAAATATATTCGCTTATTTCGCTCCCTTTTTTGCGAGCCTTGCCTGATGCCGTTCCACTCACGCCGCACCGTCGTTCGCTGAAATATCCTGCGGCAATCGCCCAAACCGTCCGCGCGCGCTTGGCTGTGTGTGCTTGTATCCTCGCACCATACACGGTTTTGGTTGTTTGAGTTTTATGCAAGCCAAGGAGAGAAGGGGAGGGATCCCTGTTGGGGGTACGTCGGTACCGCGCGATCCGAAACCTGGAGCCCTCGGAAGAAACTCGAGAAACTCGAGAAGTGAACCCGCCCGCAAGGGCTTTACCGGGGCCCCAGAATAAAACAAGTGAAGTGAAATAGAGTGAACGAGATAGCATCGCGTGAGTGTGTGTTCACAGCGGGCCCGGGCCCGAGCGTGTCCTGAGGGCAGGAGGGAAACTTATTCTTCTTGCTTCCGAGCTCGTGGTGCTGCTGCTTCTTTCGTCGGTTGCTCTCGCTAAAACCAGCTAGGAAACGGTTTGCCCGCCGGCCGTCACTGCACTGGAGCGTATGGAAATGTGTATGGTACCTACAGCACTGTGGCATACACACACACACGGCGTATATGTATGCTTCACTTCCTGTTCTTTCCCCCGAGCGAGGGAGGGAGAGCACAGCGAACGTGTGTGTGTGTGTGTACGAGCGCGCCAAGATTGAGATCCAATCATAATCCTCGAGGAGCTTCGAACTAGACGCTGGCGAGCGAAACAAAGCGAAAGTGCGACAGTCAGCAGAAAAAGGAGCAGAACGATCAGAGCTGATCTGCCGGCAGCTTCGGCTATCTCTGCCCCGTCCGCTACCAGCCGGTGAAATGATTTCCCCGGGAACGATAACATTGCCGCAAGTGGTTTGGTGCGGCGTAGCTTATAATAAAGAAGCTTGCGCGGGT
Source organism: Anopheles arabiensis (assembly GCF_016920715.1). Lineage (NCBI taxonomy): Eukaryota > Metazoa > Arthropoda > Insecta > Diptera > Culicidae > Anopheles > Anopheles arabiensis. The sequence continues at coordinate 84,165,745 of NC_053517.1, read as the reverse complement.
TGTATCTAGTTTCTGTGATCTTGCAAGCCGTCCGTTCGACTTTCGGGATGCTGAGAAGTTCCGGTTGTGGTCAAACGGGCAAACAAATCGGGTGGGTTATTTAAATATCAAAGCATTTACTTCTTCATACTATTATTATGGCAATTGGTAATTAATTTAAAGAGCGAAAAGTTTTAGAACATTGTAATTTGCCTTTTTACTTGGCATAGCAACGTTAGCAGAGGGTCAAAACCATACCTTAATAAGGTTAACTAGTTCTTTTTGCTGATCCATGGATACCAAGATCGATAACAAGGAACTTCAGCGAATGGAAAGAAATAAAACTGTAAACATGCTTAGTCATGCCGGACGTAAGTTTAAAATCTCATTTGAACTGAGTTCCATAGTTTGAGAACAAACTGCTTCGTGTGAGATCAGCAATTAGTCATCATCATAGTCTATTCCATGAGTAAACTGCTGAAGCATTTGAAAATCAAATAAGTTGATTTGAGTGGAATAAAGATTCCACTCATTCTTAAAGACTGACATTAAAACAGAGAATTCTCATTTGCATACTCACTGAAATAATCGGAGCTTTGAGAAAAAACAATGACACTCCATTTGAAAAAATTTGCAAATGCTTACATACTGTTTCGCTGTCGTTCCAAGAGCAAACAATTGGAAAATATAAACAGCTTTTAAGATACTAGCCAGCTATTTTACAGGGAGTTTGACTCTTGGCGGTTAACATCATGTCAACACTCTATACAAAATCACGCGTAAAACTAGTCTCAGTATTTTAACCTAGATTATTTCAGCTTGGAAGATATGTAAACAAAAACCGATTCGTCGCGGGTGCTATCAGGTTGATTCATGAAGGATTGATTACTATTATCTGAAGGATAAATATTGTACCAAGAAAGGTTAAAATTTGTTTCGGACGATTTTATTTTAGTTAAACAAAAGTACTCAAACTCATTAAAAAAACGAACCAAAACAATTTAAAAAAATATCTTTGTCTTATATCTCTACACACAATTGCTGCAAACTAATATGGCAGACCGTAACTGTCAAATGGATACAACCCGAATGATGTATATTACTCTGCTGACAAGCTGAAACATAAGTTTTTTTTCAGAAGGAACGGAATGAAATTTCAGCTTATTGTCTAAAAATATAAAACGGATGATAAATTAATATGTACAAGATGTGGTCATGATTTTGAAACTATGTAAAGTGCATGCCTCTGTGAATTAGAATTAGCTCTTCTGAGGGTCGTTGAATAATTGGTAATTAAAATCCAGGGTCAAAGCCCAGATTGATGAACTCGCTAACCAGGGACCTTGTTTCTTTAAAAATAAAATGAATACAACGGAAAATTGAATATGAAGAGTGGAATCTTTAAAAACATTGGTCATATCAGAAAAGCGAAACTAATTGATCGATATTGTCCAAAACTCAATCATATAAGAAAAAACATGAAAGTCAACTATTCATAAAAGTTTGAACAGTGGAATTTGTGAAATAATAGTATTTCTGAAGAAAATATTTCTCGAGTCGAACCTTATCAAACTCAGAATTGTATTGCATGTTAATATCATTAGATTGATCTTGGAAGTTATTTTCTGCATTTATCCAATTTTGTTATACGCACTGCAGATAGAGACCCCTTACACTATAACTTGTAATACTTGTAGCTTTGTATTTTAATCAAAATAACTGCAACATTTACCACACGATTTAATAGTAACCGATCTGTTTGTTGATGAAACCAAACATCGCAAAAAACAATCCGGACTTGAGAATGGGGAAACAGATGCGTGGATGGGAAATGCTGCCCCTTCCATGATGATGAAGCCCACCCTCTTCCTCAGCACATGCTTTATGAGGTTAAGCTAATCAAATCCAGTATGCGTTGGTACGCCCAATCCCACCAGTAACTGAGCCAGTTCGTCAAACTTTCCCAGAAAAGTCCCGATCGCTGCGATGGGTGTGTGGAGGGCGTGCGGTTGTGGCAATGGTGGACCGAATTCCCAGAAAATTCATTTTGCAAATCACATAAAATTGTGCGCCAGTACCAATATCACGTGTAACATGATGAAGCCTGGCCGCGGGATATGGTAAAATTAAATATTTGACGCTAATTCAACAGTACGGTTGCACTTCGGCTAGCGAGCTCGTATAAAAGCTGGGTATGCGAGTTTGTGATTAAGAGTGAGGGGAGAGAGAAAAAAAGACGCAAAGGATTTTGTCGGGGGCTTTCGAAATGGGATACTTATGAAAATCATACGCGCGTGTGTGTGTTTCGGGGTGTTTTTTGTTAGGAAACTGTTCTCGTGTGTACAATTTTGGAGGATTTGGAGCGGAAGGAGTTGACGTACGACTGGTAATAACTTCAACAGTAAGCCGCACGGGGAGCAAAACCGTTGAATTTGCAATATGCAGCAGCATCGTTGATTGGTTCTAAATACTGGATGAGGAGTGGGACTGTGATATGTGATGAGAACCGAAGGTATTTGTTTGCAGCTGGCACTTTGTGTGTAAAGAGCTTACTCTAAACGCAATGAAGTATAATGTTTTGTTTTGGACAGGATTATGCGTTTTAGATATTATGTGATACATTTAATTCTTTATTATAAAACTAAAACAGAATTCCAAATGTAATGCCATATAGTTGAACAAGATGATACAAAACAAAAATCATATTACGGCTTATAAAAAAACAAACTATCAATTAAAGAAAGACGTTAGAAAAGTTTTATTATACGTTACAGTAAATTATACAATTGTTCATTTAAGAATTGCTTAATATGCTGAAAATCTGGGTGACGTTTTCTTCAAAAACGATTCTGAGGCAATACCGTTCCAAGAACGAATGGACCTTTTTATGAACCGATGATACGGTACAATATTTGTTGTATGAATATCTGAATGTTAAAGAAACAGTTGTAAGATAGATGACAGTATAAATTTACCTTATCTGATTTTACGATATCACAGAGCATCAAGCAACAAATCAGATATCATCGACGTTCTAGCTTCTGGGTCCACGAAGATGTGTAATAATAATTACGAGTCCAATCTCGAAGATGCTTGAAGAGTTAATAGCCCATGTGCTCGAAGAATTCCTTGGAATCTGATAACTCTCTTAGGGGTCAGCTATTTTACGAGACATTTACAATAACTTAACGATGATATGAAAATACAAAGCTAAAATCTTATCATCCAAGCTTGTTAAGTTAATAAAATCTACAGAACTATGAGTGGTCGAAGATCATCTGACTCTATCTCAGGCATTTTGAACACGGCTGTGGGTGGACCAATGAAAGAAATATTGGAAACACACATAATAATGAAACAAATTACCAACAAGAAACAAGCACAACAATGAACAAAAACATAAAGCGAACCAATGTTATATGATACATAAGACATTTGAATTGATGATGGTGATAACGATGATTATACATCCGAACTCTTACCTGTAATTCACACTAAGGGCAAAGAAAGATAAACTGCGTTTTTTTTTCAGAATACAACACTTTATTATCCCTTTCAACTTCGATACACATCTCACCACGTTTTAACCTAAGAATCTGTCAATGTATATATAATATATATATGTTCATTTGTTTTGGTCTATTCAAAAACAGAATATTTACATGAAAAGGTTTGTTGGGAGAGGGTGTATTTATGTATTTGTTGTGTATGTGTGTTGCTTGCTTTAAGTAGAACGGTATGCGTTGTCGCTTCGATAGGATAGGAGGCGGTTGGTTGTTATTATTAGGTATTAAAATCACTATGTACAAAAACCCATCGTCATCATACAAGCAGACGAAACAGCTGATAACGAACGTGAGAAAGGAGAGAAGTTAGAGAGGGAAACCAAAAATAACAAGGAATAGAATTCCAGAATCTCATAAACACAACTACAGGAGTACAGTTGTGAAGTGCAAAAGGGAGAAAAATTAAAATCTTTTAAAAAATTGGCATTTCTGACGAATCCAAAAATGCGTTTAAAATCTTTCGTTAAGTTTTGATTTGTTTATCCGATGTTTTATATTTTCAAAGAAAGAAAAAAGCAGCAAAAGATAGGTAATGTAAGTAAGTCGTGAGCTGTGTGATGTTTTCTTCTGTTTTGGAAGGTAAATTCGTTTTGCTCAAGCCGGTTGCATTCCTGGTTGATGTGTTTGGGATGGTGTCAAGTCAATCCCAACTCTACACCTGATCGCGGCAAACACAATGACGTATCCTCCCAATTCAGCATCGGTGTCATCGATTCATTTTTTTCTCTCCATTTTTATGTGCTTTTGCTGTTTGCTCTTATGGGATAGGTTTAGTTCTCGCATACACGCGTTCTTATTTACTTCTTCTTCCATTTTTTTGTTTGCTGAATCCGGCAGTTATCGGTTTGAATATGGTTTCGTTAGTTTTTGGTTTCATTTCGTTTATTACAAAAGATTTAGGGTAATTAAATCTAATTGGTATTTCATACTTTGCTTTGCTGTCTTGTTTTTTTTTGCTTGTTTATTAGCCTGCCTTTTTTGTTGTTTCACGCTTTTTTCTTCTTTCTGTGGTTTTTGTATCCATTTTTTTTTTCTTCTGTACTAAAACATATCACCTCTCCATGCTTATAAGAAACAGGGAGAAGGAGTGTGTTGCTTCGTGTAGGAGTTTTCTTTTGTTTGTTCTGTGTGATTAACCGACTAAAGGGTGTGATTGTGTGTATGGGGAACCGTGTTCGACTCGCATTGCGTTTGCGGGTTTAAGGGTGTTTCACCGTTTTACACTATTGTTTACTACCGCTTAAAACATTCTATCTACGCTTGGATTCATTAAGAATTGGTTTTCATTTTACTGTTTCATATGCTTTCTTTTTCTCTTCACGTTTGGTTTTAAACCCTCTAAAGGTATGGCGCAGAATTTGCAATGGCATTTTGTTGATTCTAGTTATTGCGTCCAGGATTTCACAATGTTCAACGTTTGGTGGAACGGTTGCTCTGAATTCCTAGCATTACGTTCACAAGGGATGGATCCGGGAGTGGAGTAAAGCGATGATGATGCAAGTACAGGACGATGTTATCGAACTAAAGGACCAAACCTTCACTCAAAATCAATAGGTAGTTTACTAGCGCATTGGAAAAAGAAACTCCAAACAGTTTGTAGAGCAAAGATGGTGTGAAAAACGTTCAATCACTATAAATCGGCGCAACTGGGCCGTACACAATTACTTTTCTATCCTTCGCCCGGATACAAAATCCACGCATGTTTTTTCCTTCCTGATTGAAGCGTTGAGCATAGAGCGAATTGATAGTCCGAACCGCTTCTGCTTTTCAACACACCAAGAAAAACACACCAAATACCAACACAGCTAGAGAAGCGAGGAAAGAAGCCCAAGTCGCCGTTTGTTATCCTTTCAAAAAGTTTTCCATTTTTTCCGTCTTCGTTTTACCATTCTTCTTTCTGTTTCGTTGAGTTAAATATTACTACCATTCATTTAATTGTCTTGCACAACACTTGACTTAGCTTTGATTATTTCTTTGCTATTTTGGTTTGCGTGTCTATTTCTCTCTTTTCTAGTTTACTGCTGTTTTGTAAAGATTTGTATTCTAATTGCTTGCTTTTTAATTGTGATGTAGTTCTTTTTTTTTCTTCTCTAAGCTACAACCTACACACCGGTACGATCTACGTATTTTGTATTGTTGTATTTTGTGTTACTTTTGGTTCACGCTATGTTGCTTATGTTTTTCCCTGCTTTTGCTAATACAATGGAGACTAACAATCCTGGCACACCGCTAAGATAGGCGATCCTTGCTACAAAGTGCTAATGGAAAGAGAGAAACACTAAATCCTCTTGCTTGCATTGAAAAAGGGCTTGAGAAAATCGAATGAAAACATAATATATTGGGTAGTTCCTCTATGGCTCCAGTTCCAGAAGTTTATTCCAGAAGCATGCAAGAAATAGTGGCAACAGCAGGAAGTAGTAAGCATTGAAGATCCACATACCAAACACCATTATCATTTCCACCATCCCGTTTGCTGTACTATTCGTCATTTCCGTTCCCGTGATCTTCGATGTCCCCGAACGTCAGATGGCCCTGGCGATATGGGATATTTTACCATTCTCATGTATTTTTTTTTCTTTTCTCTTTGCTGCTTTTGCTATTGATGTATGGATTGCTCTTATCCCGCCAACTTTTTAATATTAATATAATACATTCATTATTACGATTTGGATTTGTTTTTGCTAAGATTTGCTTCCATTCTGTCTGCCATACCCATTGAAAACATGGGCTAATGATCTGTTTTTATTATTTCACCTGCTTCTCTTTTTCCTTGCCATCGTTTTGGACAATTGAAAGGTCTATTCCTCTTTCTGCCCGGCTGCTTGATGTGTGAGCGTGTTGTGAGTTTCATATTAAAGTATTTTTGCTTTGTTTCATTACGAGCGTGTTGGTTAAATGTCTTACACTTTCTGCTTTTACGAAAACAACATTCTCTTGCGTTACATTAATTTAGGGGTTTCCTTATGTCGTTTTGTATTCGTTTTTTCTCTCTCTCTCTTCTCTGCATCTTTCCGCATGTAGTTTAGAATTATGAGTTGATGCCTCTTAATCGGCTCTTTTTTTAACATTGTCATGTCCTTTTTCGTCCTTAACCATCCCTGTCGTCTAGCTTACTGAGAGGTTTCTCGTTGAACCACTGACTATTCACTAGAGTACTTATAACGTTCACTGCACCTTAATAATTGATTACAGGTCAACTGTCAAGACTGTGTTCAATGCTTCGCTTAGCTGACTTACAATTACTTCATAAGTTTCACTGTTTCGTTTCATTACAGCTACCCATCGTTTGATTGCTGGGAATTTTAACACGGGTTATCCGTTTACTTGGAGGAGGGAAAACATTCACATACACACACACATACATACATACAGAGCGTCGCACTCGGATGCACAAGCTTGGAGGGCGCATGGGGAAGAATCTTTATGTGTATTCGTATTTGTATTCGTAGGATTTTTTGATGTGCAGATCCTGGATCGTTACACGCACAAATTACGCCACAGAGGTGGTGTGCAAATTTAACAACCGAACCAAAAAACACGGAAACAGTTTCCGAGTGTTCTTTTGTCGCTAGCTTCTTCCCTCAGCTTCCGTCGTCAGGCTTACGAAAGATCAAGAAAATCATTTGAATGTATTTTGTAGTTTGGTTGCTTGTGTTTTTGTTTCCATCGAGTACGCTCATCTTAATGCTATTTATTCTTATTTAGGTTTTTTTTTCTTCTTCTAAGCAGCAGGTTTTTCCTTCTTCTCCTCTTTGTTGGTTTTGTATTGAAAAGTATTACAATAATGTTTATAACATCCATCAATATTTGATATTAGCCTTACAATTGTTTCCTTACGCTATGCTGTTTTTTCGTTTTCCATCCTCTTGTATTCTCTGTTACTTCCACTTTCTTTTATACTATCGGGCAAAGAGCTTCCATTTTTTCTTCTTTGCATTACTTGGCTCGCTCTTGTAAGTTGTTTGCTTATTACGTTCTAGTGATTTACTTTTCGTTTTGTTTGTTTGATTTTCGTTCTGTTTCCGTTTCTTCAACACATTACTCTGTGTGTGTACTTGTTTTTTTTTTCATTGATTTATTCTAAAAATGTATTTGCTTGTGTGTGTGTGTGTTTGTTTGTTTAATTATTTTCTTTTACCTGTTCATTGCACCTTTACTCTATTATCAATTAACAACAATCACGTCACGTTACTCGATTATTTATAAGTTACCTTTCATTAAAGTAGTATTCACAGTTCTAGCTGGAAGATTGGTTTAATGCATACACGATTCGAAACAAAGAGTGGTGCTTTATCTTTTCTAACAGTAACGTGTAGTTTTTTTTTTCGTTTCTATGTTTTGCGAAAGGAACCGTTAAAATACGCAATTGGAAAAGATACACGCATACAGGCGAGCACAGTGATAATTTGTGGCTCGTGATCTCGACCGAGTAAAGATACATAAAGCGAGAGGAAACGAAACGGAGCGAAGGAAAGGAAAAGGCTGCCGCAAGTCAGGCAAGAAACTCCCTGCCCAGTGTCTGGTGCATGCATCCTTTTAGGAGATTTGTTTATGCTTTGGTATATCTACGGTTCATTTTGTTAGCTTTGTGTCTGACTGGTGTTCTTATTTACATCATCTACCACCACCTGCCCGATTATGTGCAGGACTAATAGTTAAAATCGAATGCTGTCGGGTAGAAGAAAAATTATTCAAAATAAAAATTCAATGTTCCAAATTAAAAAAAAAATCAAAAAGAAAAAATATTGCTTTTTTACGTTTTTATAATAAAATCAGATGATTGATGCAATAATAATCCAACTTCAACGAAATAGTGTTAAACGGTATTCTGTATTTTAATTTTGTTTAAAACATAGTCAAACATCGAAACAGAACAGATAGAAATGAACAAAGAAACTTGTCGTAACATTTAAATGCTGTTTTGCATTCATTCTTTAACCCCTCGCGTTCTTTAACTATTACCTACTTGCATTTTATCATCGCTAGTTTCCCCTTCTTTTAATAATTGCATTACCTTTGCATTGAGTTTCTAAATTCCTTCCAACATGTCTTTATGCTTTAGTAACGCTTTTTCTTCCACTATCCATTGCGGTCACTGCCGCAGTAACACTTCACACTTGATATGTGACGTCTAGCACTGGGAAACATGGTGATTTGCTTAACAAACAAAAACCAATCTGGTTCAGTTCTCTTCTATTGCAATTCTGCAGCTGTCATTGGTTGCAGTTTGTTTCTGGCTCATTAGACTGGGGATATTCGTATGTATCTTTTCGGGTTTCTGAGTGGGTTTTTTGTTTGTTTTGGTAATCCGTTTAAAGCTATATTATTTTTGTGTGTTTGTGTGATGTGTTTTCTCTTACTGTATTCCCCACTTTCGAGTAAATGTGTTTTGTTCAGTTACCTCCGTGCAGTTCAGGAAGTAGCGTATCCTGGAGTTTGAGAGATAGTTAAACAGCAAACGCAGTATCCCTTTTCATCGAACGCGCTATCCTAAATTGTTCACCGCCTAAGCGTAAACCACACACTATGCATTGTGCTACGCTTCTCTCCTAAGTAGCTAATAGGTAATAGTCGGTAATAGTAATAGATAATAGTAGTTGTAGTAGAAGAACATTGCCATTAACCTCGTTTGCTCCTGCATAGCCTCCTCGCTAACTTCGTTATGCTACCATTTCCTCCAAAGGGGGTGTGGAAGAGAGAAGGAGAGAAAGATGAAGAGTGAAACTGGGACAGGTTGGGTTATTTTCAGGTAACAGTTCACGAAGTAACGAGGACAAAGCCAGGGCTTACTGGTCTTAATTCGGGGAGTAACCATTTTTAAGTAGTGAATAGAAAAAACAACCGAAAATACGATACGATCTTCGCTATAACAGTAACAGTTTTGCAGCTTAACCACCAAAACACAGGACAGTTTCTATCCTTCTCTCTCTCTCTCTCTTTCTGTCTCATTCTCTTGCTATGTGATCCTGTCTGCCTTAACTATGTGTGTATGTGTGTGGTTTTTTGCTTCGATAAAATAGCCTGTGTGTTTAATCTTCGTCAGATAAGAGATAGAGTTGCGAAATAGAGTAACACTGTACATTTACGTAGTAGTTTGTGATAAAGTAGTGCCACAGCTTACAGTAGTCGCCTAGCAGATGGGGTTGTCACGCCTAACACTTGGTTTTGCTTCCTTCCTTCCTATCCGTGCAGCCAACGCACGCTCCCCGCACGGTGGGCCTATGGAGCAGTGTTTTGTTTTTGTTTTGTCGGTTTTGTTTTGCAAATCGTGGGCATCTTTTTGTTTTATTTTTGAATGATTCGCATACCCCACCGAAGGAAAACAAAATACAATGGCAGGACATCCACGATACGTCCTGCATCTGACCATGGTGGTGGTATCACTTCGAATTAACATTAAAAGATTAATTTCTAAACTTTTCTGTGTTCTCCCTTTTTTGCTTTGAATGCTGGTGAATTGGTCAGCATCTGTTCGTGATATTGGCGCTCCTACCGTTTCATTCCAAAGATGAGCCAGGATAAAGGGAAAAGCTGCATCCTTCACCGGATCTTCAGCGTCCCTGTGGCGTTCCTTTCTGTGTTTGGGGCAGTTGTTGTTTGCGCGCAGTTCCATGCTTGGGTCTTGTGCTATGCTCGTCATTTACTGTTACGATCTTGCGTTACGCCACACTTTCCATCGGGGGAGAAAAGTCACCCAGAACGATATTCTCTACGCTGGTGCGCGCAGTTTATTATGATTTCTTCCTTTCCCGTAGCGGAATATCGTCCTCCTGGCATCATTGATTCGCTGAGGTGTAGTTCTACGATGAGAGGAAACGGCGTAGAAAGAAGAGAAAAAGTGGTGGAATTAGTACATTTTGTTGTTGCTGCTATATTTTGTGACTGAGCAGTAGAAGAAAGTTGCTACTGAAATCGACACTAGAGTTACAAATAGAGCAAGAGAGATAGAATATAGAGCAAGAGTGATAGAGATAGTGAAAGAGAGTGAACTAGGAGAGATACATTGAAAGAACGATATAGAGGAGGTAGTGATCATGGAGGTGTATCTTGTTTTTTGAAGAATTATTGCTTTATGAAAAACAACGGTTTGTTTTGGAAAAAGAAAAAAGTTTTCAGATTTGTGGGTTCATGACGAGGAATTGAAACACATCTTAGTGGATTGGAAAATAGGGACATATTTTGAAAATCAAAATAAATGTATAGGTTCTAATTCTGGTGACAGTAGGGAAATCAAACAGATTTTTGTTATGTAATTTTTGTAAGAATTATTTTTCAGCCGTGCCAATATTTTAAACCAGTTTTCAGTTCGTTTAAACACATATTTGATTTCATATCACCATCAACACCAATTAAAGATAGAGAAAACCTTGATGATGAGGTTAAGGTGAGGCGACTCTACATCGATCTAATTTAGAGGGAACGTTTTCTTCCTTCCCTTTTTCACATTTGCCAATAGCAGGACAGGAGATAGTAACACTGAGAAACTGTTCTAGAGCACATTGAAACAAGGAAAGTAAATAAATAAACACCCAACGAAAGGAAACAGAAATTGAAAACTTCGATAGGCACAGCAAAAACGCACGCTCAATGTAAAAGAGATGTGAAAACATTAACCTACAAGAAAAAAATAATACATTAAAGGGAAGGTTTGAAGAGAACACAACAGGAAGAAGAATCAGAAGAAAGAACAAGAAACGACACAAGAGTGGTCGGTTGGGAGCCGGGTTGGAGGAAAAATTTAGCAATAGATAGAGTGAGAAAGAAACGGAGCAAGAAATGAGTGTCGACTAGTGGCGCTAATACTTTCTTATCGTTTTTGTTTCTTTTTGTAAAGTTTTCTTTTTTGTGATTTTGTATTTGTATTTAGTTGCTTAAGAGAGAAAGAGAGAGCAAATAAAATAAATGGAGAGAGAAAGTATAACTAATTTGCTTGTGGTGCAGGCTTGTAAATTTTGGATTGTATGGTACTGGGAGCTCACGATGGATGCTCGTGGCGTGACTAGGTGTCGAATTAGTGAACTGTATAATGCTTTGCAATCGTTTATTTTGGGGTGCAGTTTGAGGGAGTACATACTGTACACTGGTGTGGTTGGGTAGTTTGCAATTTGGTATTTGTTTATAATACAGCTATGTACAGGTGATATTTTTTCGATCTTTTAGCATTGGTTTAATATTTTCTTCTTTTCAAGACCTAATTTGATTAAAAGCAATTGTATTTCTTTAATTCGTAAACATTCCGATAGTTTGTTCATTTCATTTCTCTTTCTATAAAAAAAACTAGCACAATTACACCGATAGCGCCTGCAACGATACCTAACAAGCTAATGTTTGCAGCCAATTGTAGCTTCCCTTATACCGACCTACCTAGCATAACACAATCAAAACCAAAATTATAAATTACGGACCCTCACCCCAAGAAAACTCTCGATCGTCCAATAGTTATCGTAGTAGAGTCTCACACTTGTTTGAATATGGGTACTATCCGATTAAGTTTCAATGCTACATCTTGATTTGATAAAACGCAACTAAATCAGTTTCGATGTCGGTCAACTCAAGCTCATCTACTCTTTCGATTATACAAGTAAATTATTATAATTTCTGCAACACTACACAAAGCGAGCGTTACGCAAAGCGATAGCATATGAAACCATTAAACACACTACGAGCTACTTTTAGCCTATGGTTTCCTATGGAAAATGTTTGAAAACTAAAAGGTAAAACTGTAGTAAATAATTCTATAACTAGGATTGTTTTGTTTGTTTGTTCGTTCACTTTAGTTTCTTTGTGAAAACATTTCGAAACCACCTTTCGATGACAGTCCTTCTCGAACGACTCCGTGAGAAACAGGAAAAGTACAAAGTTTAAGAAGTGAAACTAAACACGTAACGGTAGAAATTATAGTATTTTATGTACACAAAAAAAAGGAAAACCATATCTAAACGCAGTTGTATGAGTCGAGTAACGAACAACAACACCATCAGAACGGGCAACACTTAAGAAGTGAAGAAAGTGTCATAAACATCGAACAGTACATAAGGATGATGGAGTGATCGTGTTCACTGTTAGGTAATGGTAAGTGAGTGAGCGCAGTTATGGGGATGAGCTATTTGAAGAGTTTGTTGGTTTTGGGGTGAGTGTGTGTGAATTATTAATTGAAAGCTGTAAAGATTTGTAAATTTTCAAGATGTTTAATATCAGGCCGGTCCCGTTGTACAATTGTCAACTCGTCTCGAAAGCCTGTGTAGGCTGGCATGTCTTCGTCGGACGTTACGCCAAATAGAAGAATATCAGCACTAGAAATTCGGACTACATGTTAATTCGGTTCCAGCAAGTCCGTTCTTTGTTTAAAAAAAAACATAAGCAATGGATGTGTTATGCTGTCTGAAAAAAGCGTGTAATTTTTCCAGCTTTTTGTTTGGACAATCCCGATAAGAATACTGCTTAACAGTTACAAAATAGCCGATGGAACAATTGCGCGAAATGTTTTAAGCGAAATTACATTTTGCTCATTAACTTCAACACGTCTCATACGTTGTAGCGTTTCAGCTACCACACCAAACACAAAGCCTCACTCCTTCGAACCCATGAGCAATCGTATCGACATATGCACGTAACGGGGTAAAACCCATAAAGCATACATTCATGCTTTTTTTTCAAGGTATGCGTTATCTGTTGTGAATCCGTTGTGTAAACTCTCCCTGCGGAGGGAAAACTTTGTTACATTCACAGTACCCATCGTAATGCTGGCAACCCGCTCGGTTGGATTTATGGCCGATACGAGAATGTGCCCGATTGAACACACAGGAGAGAACGTTTCTGTGTCTGTGTGTGTGTGTTTCCGGATTGCTGCAGCACGTCCATTTTTCGAGTGGTGTGTTATATTATTCATTTCGAATCATGCACATCGTCGATCGGGCACACTGTACGTTCCGTTGCATTTTCCAGCCCAGCGATGGAAACCGCGGTGTGGGGTATGTAATATTTCACTTATGCTCATTTACAGGGTATACACTGATGAACTTCCGGCACGAAAGGCCAACCGGAAAGGCAGTTGGACGCTCGCAATCGACCCGATTGTCACGGTGGTGTCCAGGGAGGAACGTTCAGGAGTCAACGAGTATTTACGAGTTTGTTTGTTTATTTGATGGTCCCCTGCCCGCCAACAGTTTGCTTTGGTTTGGCATGCACGCGTACCACAATCGACAGACAGAAGCGTACGAGCGATAAATCGTTCGCAGACTCGTGCAACAATGCAGCTGTTGATCTGCATTTATGCCCTCCCCCTACGCTATCGATCGATTTGGGAGGGATTGTATGTGTGTCGTTATGTATCGGGACGCGCGGAAACCATCGCTTTGTGGTTGCCGAGGACCGTGATTGGATGGGTCGCGTACGATTTTAAACCGCCTAAGTGACTATACTGTACAGCTGTGCGAACAAAGAAGATAACAGCGAACTACATCGATGCTTTCCAGGCAGGCTTATAGAACTAGAGTGTTTGTACAGAAGAGCGAAACTATGTACAGCTCATCAACGGCTCGTGACTATTGGTAATATAGCAGGATTTGAAAAAAGGAAGGAACCAATAAGGAAAAGAAATTCAGAAAATGGTGAATGTTTGTGTGTAAATGTTTACGCAAAAGTGTACGTGTTTCCGAAAAGATCATCGGAAGGACTTATTAAAAGAGTGTAAGAGAGTGTGAATGTGTGTTGAAAGATTAAAACATCCTAGCAGTAAGATACAGAACGAGTAAAAGAGAAACGGGAAGCTGTAACACAGTTCAGGGAAAACGATAACGGTGTAAAAGAAAGGAATCAAAACAGAGATACTTCCGCCGCGGGGCGGCATACAGAAATGCAACACAACACTCTAACTCTACCTGTATCTGAAAATCCAATCACAGATTTGGCTAACATGAGAAACGTTCATCATTATTAGTCACAGCTCACACACACGCACACGCATGATTTTTGTTTTGTTTTTTCATTTGTTTCATTGTTATTTCGCGGTCGTTGTACGCAAGAAAGGCAATTAAGAGACGTTATTAGTTTTCGTAACCAGTCACGATACATGTATGTGTGTATGTAATATGGCAATGATCTGGGCGAGTTGTGTAGAGGAGATGTAGGGAAGGGAAGCTCGTAGTAAGGCGGGACGAGAAACCCGCCCGGTTTGGTCCATTTAGTTCACGCACACCGGTACCTTGCAAAGGATTAGGCATGCTGGTTCGAATTACTGTCGTTTGCGAATTTTGAAGAATTTGTGACCGAATGGTTTTGGTACACAATAGAAAACGAAGACATGAATATGGTTAGAGAAAGAGAAAGGAAAAAGAAAAAAAAAAGATGAGCTTTTTACACCAATCGGTAGGGAATTTTGGTTTTAAGTTAGAAAATATTCCAGAATGACTTGATGCATCGGTGCGGAAATGCTAAAGTTGAATTTGGCATAAACTTTTTTGTGCACATTATTTAGCCTCTCTTGGTAATGCTTTGTTTTGTTTTACTACACTATCTTAACATCTTGTTTTATTTATTCTTTCATTTGACACTATATTCGCGGGATTCTTATGCCTTTAGACGAATTTTTCATGTCGGCGTTTATCTTTTGATCCATTCACTTTTATTTGATTTAAAACAACTTTAAAACAAACAATGTTTTGAGCGTTTTTGTGAAACGTATGTGACAGTCACCATTAAAAAATGATCAATGATGCGTAAAGATGTCGAATGACGAATGGGTTATGAGTTTATATCCACTATTTTTGACTGTGTTTGTACACTTACACGTAGAGATAATTTAAAGTGAGATAAATATTACTAGCAACAATAAAACCACAATTAGTAATAGACAAAAAGATGGAAGTATAAAAAAACATATAAAAATTATAAAATTACTACGGATAATTGAAAACACCAAAATAAATAGTATAATAGATAAAAACATACAAAATGTAAGACAAAGATAATAAAAAAAAGAACAAAAAAACTCATATTTTGGACTAAAAGAAGAAAAATAATGCCATAAATACAAAACATGTATCGATAAAACTAACTCACATACTTATCGCACAGAGTACGACAGAAAACAAAACAAAAACATAAAAAAAACACAAAAAGAAATTCCATTTTTGTTCAACACCTAGAAAACACATTTAATCCACAAGAATGTACTCACACACGGAAAAGAGAGTTGGAAAAAGAGACACTCAAACAACCACAGCTGCAGTAGAGAAGATGGAGAAGAAACACACACACACAACCAAGAGGCGAAAGGGGAAAAGGGGTAAAAACACACATACACACACACACACGCTTGATGTTTTTTTAAAACTCAAAAGAAAACCAACCATCAGGGATCATTATTTTATGGTTCATTACTTGGCTGCACTGGTGCCCGTACGCTCACAGTCCCCATTGCTTCCAACAGCCTCTTCCAATTCGTCGCCCGTGTCCTCGAAGGAGTTCCTTCCAGACTCCCGGTTTTCCTACGAGATGGACGGCACGCGGCAAGATGAGCGGGGTAAAGTGCACACACACACACACACACACAAACGCACACATGAAACACAGAAGAAAATAACTAGACAAACACACACACACACACACACGGGCACACACACACGCAAGGACACAGATCAATGTGGCGTATCGATGGTGCAGCAAATTGGTACCGGGCAACAACCGCATACACTACTCGACCGAGTGGGAGAGAGATTTTGAGAGAAAAACAAATGGGCCACTGCCATCCTTCTCCTAAGGCGCTTGGTGGTGTGCTTTCGTATTTTTTCCAATTTCCAAAAAACTTCACGGGCTTTTG
Source organism: Anopheles arabiensis (assembly GCF_016920715.1). Classification (NCBI taxonomy): domain Eukaryota; kingdom Metazoa; phylum Arthropoda; class Insecta; order Diptera; family Culicidae; genus Anopheles; species Anopheles arabiensis. The sequence goes on along the minus strand of NC_053517.1, from coordinate 84,149,380 downwards.
GCCGGCACAAGGGTAGTTTGGTTTCTGCTTTATTCTGCACACAGCATACACAGCGGTTGGGGTGGGCCAACCGCGACCGATAACCGCGACCGTACACGGATAGTTTACTACTTTCTGTGCTTATCGCCTAGTTTTCACCCTTTTCGCTGGTCCCTAACCGTCCTCCGTAGTTTCTGATCAAATTTTGCTCTCGAATGTTTCGAATTTGCGCGGCCCCATTTGCGGGAAATTTATGCTTTAAGCTGCACTTGAGTTACTCTCCAGTCGCAAAGTACCGATTGCATTGTTGAGTGAGTGTACTGTACGGTGTTTGTTTGTTTGGTTTATCTGGGAGATTGGTTGTGTTGCCGCTAGCGGTGTGGTGTAGTGGTGTAGTGTGCAGTTGTTCTTGTTTGGAGTAGTATAAATTAAAACGCATACGAACAGAGAAGCCTGCATATCGAATTCGCCTCGTTGTTGTAGTCAAATAAACTTATTTTTAATACGAAATTTGGAGAACATAAAACATCGAGCAATTGATAAAGAGTTAATATGTTCCCTTTACTGTTTCTATTTTCCTATTATGTGTATAAAGTAGACTGTACCTAATGTTTATCATATAATATGTGTGTTTTACTCGTGGGTTTGAATGATGTGTAAGAAAAAGTGTAAACTTTAGGAAGTTTTTAAAATTAATCATTTTAATAGTTTCACTAATTTCAGTTAAATATTGTGTTTTGCTAATTCTTTTAAGACACTTTGAGTTAAATTTCTAGGAATTATCTAATTTGTTTTTTTTTATATTCAATTTAGCTGTGTTTGAGTGTGTGTTAGTGTCCGTTTTTCCTGTTTTTATAGTTTGACTGCTGACAATCAACATCACAGTCACTCCAGCCAAACCAGAAACCGGAAGTTACGCTACGTTCCGCTAGAGGTCTCGAGCCGGCCTTACCTGATATCGCTGCGAGCAGCATCGTCCGCAGCAGGACTGGAGCAATCCGGTAGCTCCGGTGGCCGTGTTGGCCGAGTGCGACGGGCTGGCCATCGGTGAGGGCGATCCTGGCCGCTTCGTCTGCCCGTTGTACTGCGTCTCTAGCTCGACAAACTCCCGGTCCTGGGCAGAGTTGTTCCAGTGGCGGCGCCGTTCATGAAAGATATCAGGAGCAGGTGTTAGTTGGTTTTTTTTCTTCTTCAAGGGGCAACCCCTTTAACAAACGCTACTCAGTGTGTGTGCTACTGGCGACGTACTACACTCTAAATACACGCACACACACACACACATATACACATGGGTGGGAAGGTTGATCCTTTTTTTTTATTGGATTTTGGACCGTCACATTTATTCTTGGGAAGGGATCAAAGCGTGTAAAGTGTGGTTGGGCTAATTCTAGACGATTACAAACGTGCAGGCAGGCATGCATGAGAAGAGTGATTGTTGTGATTGCGCGTGAAGGTAGTGTAGGTACAATGACAACGAATGAACAAGAAGAAGTTTGCACAGCAACCCGCTGCGACGGTGGAACCGCTCGGCACATCGGCAGTGGTGGCGGAGCTAAATGAGCCTAAGCCTTATTAATGATTTGTTGGCATAGCAGGCATGCGAATGTAAATGTTGAAGTTTTTTTTTTCTTGAAGATGCTAACCGAAAGATAGAAGTAGGGTGGAGTGGAGCTACGTTTGAAGCTATTTTTTGAAAGGCAAATACTTTAAAGAATCGTTTGTCCCTTTTCTGAACATGGTGGTGCAATATGTGATGAAAGTGTGTACTGAATAGAACAATTTAATGCAAGTTCAACAAGATAGTAAAGCATTCGATTTAAAGGAGAAGGCAAGAAATATTCTATTGTTAAAAATGAACGATAGAAACTGCAAGAACATATCAGAGCGTGAACAAGGGTTTGCATTGCATCGATCCCTTCGAATGTCCTTAAACCCCCTTTCCCTAAGATTGGTAGTGTACTCTTTGAGTGTCCCTGAGTGTGTATGTATGTGTGTGTGTGTGTTTGTATGCGAGAGTGAAAGACAGATCAATAGCGATGTAGCAGCTCGCTCGTTGTGGTTTGTGTATAGCTACCGTAGTCTTCTCCAAGCATCGCAACAGATGATGGTGCTGTAGCTCGAAGATGTCTTCGTCGTTGTAGTTGTCGTCCAGTTCAATGCCAGACTCCTGCGCCGCTAGGCGCGACTCGGCCGCCTTCTTCTTGCTCGCGAACGCCGCACTGGCGCCCGCTTTCGCTATTCGTATTCGGGCAAGGCGTGCTTTCTACAAGTAGGTACGGAAAAACGTGTCGCACAGTTAACAGACCGTTCCGCGTGCGCATACTTACAGGGAGCCGTCGTCATCGTCGGCTCCACCGATCCGGTAGCCTACCCGCTGTGCTTTCCGCTTGTCCGCCCGCTGGTTCTGGTGGTAGATGCGGCTGAAGTTGGACACGATTACAGGTACAGGTAGCGCGATGACCAGCACACCGCTCAGCGAGCAAACGCCACCGACGATCTTGCCGGCAATCGTTTCCGGCACCATGTCACCGTAGCTGCAAGTGCGAGGTAGGTTTATGAAGGAGAATGGTAAGGTGATGGGGGGAGGGGGGAGGAAGACGAGAAAGAAAGATATGATTAGAATTGAATATTAGTTTGCGTTTCGAGGAAGCTGCAGAGACGGACTTTTCCACCATAGATCTATATTTCTTAGAATTTTCTGGTTTTCAGCGTTAACCTTGTTCAGCTGGAATAAATTTGGATCATTAGAAAGTTCAAACAATATTTGTCTTGTAGTACAGAACTATAAATTCCGGTAACTTGAAATTACGATAATTTTAGTGACCTTTGAGATCCGGTTCGAAGGACCAATTTTTAGGCTTTAAATAATGCTTCTTATTATAATGATAAATAATTATTTTTTTTGGAACGTTTAATCTTTCAATTTAACTGAAGTTATTTTTTTTTTTAGAAATCTTGACATCTTAAATCGTTTTTTTGTTAAACTTTTGAAGTAAATAATATGATAAAATTACGAAACCAAAACACAAACTTCATCTGCCTCTTTCAACATGCCCGGCTAGCTCAGTCGGTAGAGCATGAGACTCTTAATCTCAGGGTCGTGGGTTCGAGCCCCACGTTGGGCGGTTCGTTGTTTTTTAACGTTTTCACTGTCATTGACAATTATACCCTAAATTTTTAAAATTAGTTATGAAGTACTGTTTTTTACTTTTTGTTAAATGTTTTTTTTTTATTTTATCAACAAACATATATTTAAATGACTATATAAGCAAACAAACTACTTAAATGTATATTAGATTGTTCAAACAAATAGAATTACATTATTTCTTTAGTGCTTCTGAAACACTCACACTTACTCCACGCAGTCTCGCTCGGGCAATGCTACCAACATCATCGTGAACTGAAAACCACCACCGTTGCGGTGTCGACAATTGAACTGCATCAAAGCGTCATATACATTTTAGTCAATTTGAGGTGTCAAAACCGCATCAAAATTGCAATTCCGACCAACAGAAGGATCGGGCAAAACCCGATGCGTGCAAGCGTGGAAACATTCTAAATGCCACCGACCGTGTATCTAGTGCAGCATTGCCCTGCTAGTTGCCATCGCCCGTTCGACATACATTAAATGCGGGCTGTCGCACTTCGAGCGACATCAACTGCATATCACTGCTGTGGCCAAACACACACACACCTACTCACACCTCAACGGTCAAGCGGAGCCGAGGTACTATAAATATATTTCTCCGCTCTGTCTGGTCCCGCTCCGAGGGGCCTGACACTACTGAAATGAGCCGTATCCAGTGACCGTTTAGGGTTGGCGCGTGATGGAGCATCAGCTGATGGGCGAGCTGGTAGGCACTGTCTGGGGACTGACGCAATCGAACGTGTGGCCAGTCACGAATTTTGACTTGCCAATGACACCACCTATCGTGGCATGGACGTCTCAGTCGACATGAACCATGCTCCCCCTCTCTTCTCCGCCTGAGCCACCTGCCAGAGCAAAGATGCACATGGTGTGTACCGCAGTAACGGCCGCTCTCCGCTGCAGTCGCTGACACGCACAGTTTCATTTGGCAAAGGCAAAGTGACGAATGTTTTCGTTACAAATTGCACTCAAGGGGTAGTAAATTTGCGAGCTCACAAAACACACACCACCTCGGTGCATACGCTCCATGCAGCGTCAAGATGCAGCGTGTGGTTGAGATGGTGGTGCTGGCTGGTTGGTTGACTGACCACTTGTGATGTTATTGCAGGGACGATGCAGAGAGCGAGTACGAAAAAGGAACGAGCGAATGCTATTTCGGTGCAATCACAACGTTAATTAATCTCGCATGAATGGATTCGATTGAACGGAGCTGATTAAAAGCAAACAGTGAGCTATAAGTGTCGGTCAGCCGTGAAAGGCACGGCGTATGTGTGTATGTTGTTTTTCGGCTGGAAATGTGTTTGTTTTGATTGGATGAGAAGTGAAGCGCACGAAGTGCGTTAAAAGTGTTTCAAAACATGGCTCGTGTTTTTCAAAACACATCAAAGGATTTAATCGGTACGCGAACTCGATCGGTTTATCGTTTTATTGAGATTGGAGTAATTATGCAAAAATTAAAGTATGCCAGAAATTCCACAAACATCTTTTTTAAATTACGTTTTGAGTCGTAAAATAAAAAAAATTGTTTTAGAAAATTGCATACTTTAAGGCGAATTAATTGGGCAGCGTACATTACGTACTTTAAGGCGCTGTCGAACAAGATACTAAGGGGATATGCAATCTGCATAGCAAACCTTGCTTTTCAGTAGAAATTTACCGATGCTGAACATTCCATAAAATTTTACTCCCATATTATTGGAAAAAAATATATATATATGCTCTTCTCATTCACGTTGCTGCAAAACAAAATAGCAGCACTTCTCACCGACATTTTATTTATTTACTTCCTTGCTTCTACCTTTCTCCGAACACGATCCAAACCTGACGCACCCAACGCGAACTCGGCAGCGCTCAATTTCGGTAATGGATCGGATCAATCGATAGCATGAAACCCATGGCAGCTAATCAAACGATTTACGAAGGTAACTAAAACCGTGCAGCTTCAACTTTCAGCGTGATTGATGAAATGTACTTAAAGCTCTGCCCGGGGAGACGAGCGCGGGTGCTGGAAGTAAGTGTGTTATTCCAAGCAGCGGACACCGCCAGGACCAAGCTCCGTGATTTTCCGTTCCCATTTCATTCATCAACAGCAGCGGGATGCTTTGGGATTGCACACGTTGGTTTAGGGGAGTGCAACCAAGAGGGTTGCACAAGGGAGCCGCATATACAAAAAGCTATCTCTTTCTCTCTTTTCTTTTCTCTCTATCTCTCTTGTACATTTTCTCTTTTACTCCCGGGATTACTCGGAGTGGTTGGAGTTGTACAAAACCCTAAAAAGAGGAAAAGCCATTAGTCAAACCCATCGCTTGTCCCGCTGAACTCCGTACACCAACTAGACACCCAGTTCAAGGGTTCCCGTAGAGATTGAGTCCACGGCAGCACTAAATTCCCTTCCACCCTTCCACCACTCCTGTAGCTCTAATGACAGTGTCCGAGGCAGTTAACAACGAGCTTTTATTTACCCTTATCACGCATGAACGACCGCCATCTGAGAGCGAGCGATGCTTTTTGCCAAGGGAACTTTCCCGGGGAGCTAGCGGGGACGATGGTCAGACGTGCGGGAGGGAAAAACGGTGATCGCTTTGAGACGGCCCGTGTGCTTGCAACGCTATTTAATGGGTTCTGGGTTCGGTCCGGGAGAAAGTAGTCAAATTGTGCTTTGCGGCTCGGTGGCATACGAGGGGTCCATTTGCCCAGTGACGGTGAGGAAGGAACACAGGAATTTCACGAGGGTGTTTCTGTTTGCCGGACAGTAAGACATTCAAAGAACGATCAAGGCCACGCCATGAAGCACCCGCACGAGGCGGTGCAGGGAGACGTGATAAGTTGCAAATAAGAATTAAAGATTCCTATCTGGCGGGAAGTGTAATCTTCGGTGGTTATTCTGGTTCATTTGCTCGACCGTTCCGGGACGGCAGTGGTGGTGCGCGAGCGTTTTGTTGACCTTTTTCCGTAACCTCTGGTCTGGTACGGTAGTCGGTAGTTATTGTTATAACTTGTTCGTAATTTTTGCAACTACTTAAGTGCTGCCATAAGCGGTGATGGTGTGCGACTTCTTTATGGTTTATTTGTAGGTCATGCGTAAAATTAATGATGATTATATCGGTTTTAGAATGCTGTTGATTTCAGTATAAAGATTAACTTTGGACTTCATTGTATACGCCATTGGGTGTGTAAAATCTTCTAAAACAATGTATATTCTAGGAAGCTAAAATATCCTCCTCAGTGCCTTCAACGCCACGAAACACTGCAATACGCCTTAAAGTATGCAATACACGATGCCTTTCTTGTTCGCCTGTCTTTCCCTTCAAATTGCTTGCCCTGTCCAATTGCAGTGATCAAGTTTTGCTGCGCCAGCACGTCACACGACAAACTTTAGCAGCGTTGAAAGTACATTACAATATAATTGCACCCATAACAGTCGAAACTTGCATTAAGCAGTTCGTGCAACTTCTCCCAGTGGGATCTGTTTTCGCTTGAACAAATTCATTACCTTTCGCTCTAATGATAAGGGAGCGTAGTGTACACACTACCACTTGCTGTGCAAAGTCCAACACAAACGAAGGAATGGAAAAAACAGCACACAGTACAGGTGCACATACGCAGCATGGTGTGGCATCGGGTGCACCAGAGATAGCAGCAGCAGCAGCAGCATCAGGTTAAGCAAGAGAAAAGAGAATCTTCCTCACCCCCCGTAATGATGCCGATTTATGCTGGTGAGGTTGAAAATTCAAAAGAAAACTTTCGCCATAGAAACAAGATGGTCGAGTTAGCTCCAACTAACTGCCGAAACTCAGAAGCACATTGTGAGGGTGTATTATTCTTGCACTAAGGGGGAGGCTTTTCATTCCCCTTTTGCAGTTTGGCTTGAAATGGGGTGATTTTACGTATTGTGCTATGGGTTGAGAACAGACGTGTTGTTAGTTTGAATGGTTAGAATGATGCTGCTCAATCATCATCTTCTTTATTTACTGACATTTAAACAATAACATGGCCCTGGGACGGTTTTTTTTAAACTCCATAAAACTAAATTCGATGATGAATTGTCCCAGCTTTTCTTCAAGACAACCAAAGTTAAGCAGCATCGGCATCTCTTCAATTAACGATAATTATTTTTCCTTTCATTCATTACAACATTAGCTTTTCAATCATTACTCATCTCAGAAGCATTCAAAAAGAGGACTAGAGCACAAAAACCCTTAAGAACCAATTCCATTTTTTGAAAACAGAAGAAAACCAAACCCCGAAGAACCCCTTTTCAATCCATTAATTTTTGCTCCCCGAGCAGATTGCTGTGATTTACGATTATGGAAACATTATTGGTTGGACGGAGTGGAAACAAAGTCAAAAAACGACAGAAAAATCGGTCATAAAGTGCAATCGGAAAACCATTGAACCGTGACAACGGGGTCACAATTGAAAACTGGCAAGCGTGGTGGTTTAAAACTGACCAGCGTGAAGCAAAGAGCCAAGGAATGGAATTAATGGAACTCGGAAAAAATATGACTCCTCAATAAATTAGTCTTGTGATGAGAAAACAATTTTTTACTCCCGTAGCACCGGAGTGCGGAGTGGGTTGTTTAATAGAAAGGGAGAATTTTGCGAAGAAGAAAAAAGGTTCAATTCTTCGCACACAAATCAAAGCATTCCTCCTTCAGGTGTTGTTAGGCGAGGAAGAACCGTACCGAAGTTTAACCACAATTGGGTGGCGAGGGTGGAAGCAGTCTAGGAAGACGATAGAGAGCCACCGCACTTAGAACCAGCGGAAGCAAAAAGCCATCGCGACAGTGATCGTGTCTGAGAGATAAAGGAAACTTGTACCAAAAACCGTAAAACTTGTTCAATTTCAATGAGCCGCAACTTGGCACGCGAATTCCAACCGGAACCGGAAGAAGTTGTTCAGGTGACATTTTTTTTTCATTCTATGCTCTTCTGTATGGTATCGCTCAAAGAATAAGGGAAAGTTGGTAATAACATTTGCACCTCATTTGCCTCCACCATTTGCCTCCACAACCGTGTGCACACGGTGGGGTGGAAGGATTCGAATGAAAATTCACAAAATATGCTGCTGAAGGAAATTAAAATTGCCATTCTGGTGGTGGCTTCCGGCGGCTCGGCGGCGCTGGTGAAGTGTGAAGTGTGGCTCGAACTATCGTGCAAAGTGCTAATGAGAGCCGCTCGCTCTTGGGCAACTAATTTCATGAAAGTGAGCCGAGCTTGGTCGGGGCTGCGGTAGACAACTGGCACGAACGAACGATAATTCATGCGAAACACGACACACGGAGTGTGTGTGTGTGTGTGTGTGTGTGTGTGTGTGTGTGGTTTTCATTTCTTAGGCGCAGCGGTTTTGCCGCATCGGTTGATTTTATCTAGCAAAGACAACGGGGGCTTACTTTTTCAGTGAGCGCGGTGCTGTTTTCGCACCATCATCGCATTATCTAGATGGCGTTTTGGTGTACGTCAATGGTTGAGATATTGTTCGTGCGCTCAGCATCTTGTGGGGAAGGATTTACAAATCGAGACAAGCGAGATAAGCCGATGCAGTAGGCAAAATTTACACATTCTGAGCTCACATTCTGTTTAAGATTTATTCCAAATTAGAATAATGACAAAGGATCGTTTTATGATGGAAACCAATAGGTTTAACACGTTCATATGCTGCATCAGATTGCCTGCTAGCGATTTATCATTTGAAACAACATGCCTCTTTATACGAATAACATTTCAACCTACCTTGCATAAAGGATTGGAAAAAGACTTCTCTTAAAACGTTCAGAAATAAGCTTGACTATCAATTGATTACAATAATAGGACAAAATAAATATCATAAAAAAAGACTTTCTTATGCTGTTGAAATATTGTCGAAGTGTATTACAAATTATTTAAGGATACGGCTAAAATAATTGTGTAGAGATAATAATCGTGTCGATGGGATAAAATTAATGACAAAATAATACGGAAGAGTAAACATTAATGTGAGTAAATAAATATTTGAATTTATTAATACAACATTTTCTGAAGAATTCGTATTAATCGTATTGATTGTTTTAATATAAACTTTAACGAAAGATTAACACAAAATTTTCAAAATTTAAAATAAAACCAATCAAGCGTACAGGCAGGAGAAACTATTCAATCCCATTTCGGTGTACTTCACATTGTTGTGAGATCTTAAGAAATTGTTTGAGAAGATGAGCAGGAGATGGGACCGGTGGTTACGTCTCAAATTGGAACGTTCAAGTAGCTAGCTAATCGATGAAAAAGTACTTCAGTAAGGTGTCCATTGTTATGCAGACGTGTCAGCCGAGCCTGACTGTGTCTGAGCTGAACATCTGCTTGTCGCAATACAAGCGTTCAAGAGTGCTCGTGATGTAAAGCTCTACTTTTGGGGTGAAGTTCAAGGTGCCAAGGAGCCAAACGCTTCCCGGAATCATGAGAAGGATAAGATCTATCCAGACGTTGGCATAGCATTTGTGAAGAAGACTAATACATTTAAAGTTACTTTTTTTTTTAAATTAAGAAAACCAGATTCTCTTCTCATAAGAGAAAAGGTTAGCATCGCAACTAATTCAAATGAAAAGTGGAAACTCACGTTGAAGTGCGTCTTCGTGCGAACTCCACCGCGCAATTAACGTGCAATTACGAACTTAAAATTTCACCTGTCAACAAACCATCACAAATTTAGCCTAACCAACCACATACCCCGCGACTGGGGGTGAACCCCCGGGGTGAACGGCATTTGATTATTCCATCAATCTGGGAGGGCTGCAGTATCTTTCCCAACCAACCGAACACTCCATCACTCATTTGCCCGATGGAAGTGTTCTGTGATGTTTCGTGTTTGACTTAGAACTTTTTTTTTTGTGTTGCTTCCCCACTCTTCACTATCCATCTTTGCCCTGTCAAATACCTACAACCTACGTACATCTCCGAAACCGGGCTGGAAGTATTGCGCAGTGGGAGAAGAGTCCTTCTACCCCCCCTATGGAGTTCGTGAAGCTAATGGGAATAATTTGCACACTTTCGCTACGGTTTTGGGTAGGCGGACGTCAAACGTCGGTGAAGGAGTGGTACGGTGGTGGTGATGGGTACTAACGTGCCGCTGCCAAAGCCAGCTTTGATGTGGTGCAGCTGTTTAGTATGGTTTATTTAGCGGCAAAGGTGGAAAGAGTGGCAAATACAGAGAGAGTGAGAGAGAGAGAGAGAGAGAGAGAGAGAGAGAGAGAGAACGAAAAAAAAACACACACACCCATGAACCTGGGTTGGGCCCGGTTGGTAAAGGTGTGAATAAACTTTGACATCGATAAAACGCAAAGTGGTTCGTTCATCTCATTACGAGGTTGAGCGGGGCCAGGCTTTTATGGTGTGATTTTTTTACTTTTTATATTCCGTGTGGGTGTGTGTGTGTGTTTCTTCTTGTGTGCTATTTTGATGGTGCATACCGTCACGGTGTGCATAATTATCGCGAGCTTCTTGCCGTTTGCAGTGGTTTTGCTTCAGCCCCCCCCCCCCCCTGGCTGGAAGGTTGTTGTTGAGTGAAAAGTTTCATGTGCGCCGTACTGCGCTCCTCAGGTGCCGCAAGCAATTTAGCAGAAGAACGCGCATTGCAATACAAAGCCTGGCTTCGCTGGTGCTAAATTGGGTAGCAAAACTTTTCGCTACAAATAGCAACGTCTTTTTAAATGGAAAAGAAAAGCAAAACACAGCGCCATGCATACCTAGAAAAAGACGCAGTATCTTCTACCGATCGAATCTGGTAACTTGAAGCTGGAGAAACGTTCAAACTCCTCGCCCGTTTGTGGTAGTGGTTGCGACCAGTGCGCTAGCATATTATATTGTTCCCCCCAGATCTTCCCTCGGTGTGTCGCTATCACGGACCAAAAGATCGTTGGCAAACGTCGGCGTCCAACGTTGTTTATTGCATCGTAAACGAGCATTAGCCCGGATGGAGGGAAACATTGGACCAAATGTTCAACAGGGACTCCCTAATGATGTTCCCTTGCTACGTACGTGGCGCGTTTGCGGGAGGAAAAGTTTGTGCGCTGCTACGCAATAGCATCCGAGCGAGTATGGGAAGATTTTAACGGGCTCCGCGATCTGGGACAGTGGAAAGCGTTGATGTGTTGCATATTCTTTTGGATATTGTTTCAAATTTAATGATTTTTTTTTCAATGGGAGATTCTGTTTAAGTAAGAGGTCATATATAACTTTTAACACTACAGGTACTAAAACGAGCAATATTATGGACACATCGTTGGATCAAAAGTTGCGAGGAATTTCATTAAATCTTCTAGCTAACGTGTCCATTGGGATATTAAAGACAACACAGCTTCGGAGGTTTATTTGAAGGCAAACACCACCTGTAAAACGATGAGCTCGGATCAAATCAAGTCAAGAGTATCAGAAGTTCCCCACACAGTGCTCGACATGAAAAAAATAAACAGCCCATTGCTACCTGGAGGCGTGTTTAATGGTCGTATCATTACGCTTTACGAGTTGGACAACGATGAACATTTGGCTAAGATTTGCGAATTGCACTCATCCAGACGTTCGGAACGGGGTCGAACACTGTCGCCCGGGAGGAGGTGTCTAATATTTGGCAAGAATTAAATCTGCCCAAGATAATCAAGGACCTAGCCCGACGACTGTCATAATCGTCTCATTTTATCGGTTAATTGAGGGTAAATAATCGAGTAATCACGGTCTTTGAATAGTTGGAATTGTCTACACAGAAGCGCAAAGAGAAGGAGAATGTGTGGTTTGTTCTTCTTTAAATGCTTACAGCAGCATCATTAAAGCTTTTGGGAATGAGCGGTTTTTCTTGAACGTTCTAGGAGCAAAACATCATCCGCTCAATGTCCCCGGCACATCTTCTTCTACGGCGAGAAACTATGCTTTGGCACTGGCGTACCAGCGTACTTACCCGAGCGTGGTCATGGTGACGATCGTGTACCAGAACGCGGCCGGAATCGAGGTAAAGTTGGTGCCGTCCACGTTCTTCTCCGCGTAGAACATGACCGTGGCAAAGATGATGATGGCCATCGCGAGCGAGAACACCAGAAAGCCCAGCTCGGACGCGCACGACTTGAGCGTGTAGCCGAGGATGCGCAAACCCTGCGAGTGGCGCGAGAACTTGAAGATACGGAAGACGCGAAACACGCGCAGCGTCACGAACGCCCCGGACACGTCGTCATTGTCCGTGATGCCGAGCCCGATGTAGTACGGCAGGATGGCGACCACATCGATGATGCTCATCACGCTGCGCACGAACTTGCACCGGCACGGGGCGGCGAACAATCGCAACAGATACTCGGCGGTAAAGATCATCACGCAGGCCGTGTCCAGACAGAAGAAGACGATTTTGTAGCGCTCGCCGCACGACAGTGTGCCGGCGCGGCCCGGCCGCACCCCGCACGGTACCGTCTCGACGACGTTCGCCATCACAGATACAGCAATGAAGAAGCCCGTGACGTAGTAGAACACGAGCGCGGCAGTGGAAGTATGCGGATTCTCGAAGGCGCGCCACATCCGTTGTCTGATGTTGGTCAGCTGCTGCAGGTTGTTGTCGCTGTTCTCCGACAGCTTGTCGTCCATCAGCCGTTCCGCATTTTCGCGCTTCCGGTCGCGGTAGTCCTCGTAGCAGCAGTCGCCGATCACGTCCGGCATGATGCCGAAGAAGGCCAGCTCCTCATCGTAGCTGAGCAGACACTCGTGCCGCGGGTAGTGCAGCTTGCCGGTGCGATAGTAGTTGAGGATGTGGCGGAAGATGTCCGGATCGCGGTCGAAGAAGTACTCCTTGCTGTCCTCATCGTAGAAGAAGTCGCGCTCGTTCGAGCCGAGCAGTGTGTCCGGGTACTTCTCGACGGTCGTGCGCCAGGTTTCGAACCGCCGGCCGGACACGTTGATGATGAGCTTCTCGTCCTCCGACCGCAGCCGGTCCTTGAAGACGGGCGGGGCCGGCAGCGGATGGGACGCGATCGGCACCCAGCCGATGGCCGCCGCCCGTGCGAATGGCAACCAAGCGGCGACCGAAGCCATACTATTCGGTGGAATTTTTCAATGATCCTCCAAGTGCGCAAACTACCTGCCGGCGAGTGTTGGGGTTGGGCTGGCTTGGTGGTCGGGACGGAAGCCTCCCGCAGGCCCTGGTTTCCACGCACTCTCACTGTTGGATATGAAGGATATGGGAAGAGGTACGCTTCTGCGACCACCAAAGAAATTCGGACCTTTTTTCGGCAAAGCTTTCCACAGCTTTCCACTCCTTGTGAAGCTTCCAGTTAACCGGAAGTTACACACTCTAATTGCGACCAACACTATTCAGACTTCTTGAATTGCCTCCCTCGCACACACACACACGCACTGACACACTCTATCTCCCTCTCACAATTCTACGAAAACATTTAATCGTCACAAGTGCCTCGGCGTTAGTACTTTAGGCGATGGAACTCTGAAAACTTCCCCGAAGCTACCAATTACCCGCAAGCTATTGAGTACGTCCTTCGAGCACTTGCTGCAATGATGGTACTTTCCACTGCCCTTAGGGCTTGTAATATTTCCTTCCTCGCACACACTCACGCCCACTCACACTGCTATTCGGCTTCGTCCAAAAAACAGAAGAAAAAAACACCTTCAACCTCAAAACGCAGTAACGAAACCGAAAAGCCTTCAAGTGTCCGAGTGATTCTTACGCCGTGGATGCGTCCACGTCCCGTCCGCGAAGCACCTCCGCTTTTGGCACTCGCCGGTGATTAATCACTTTCATCACCCCACCGCCGTCTGCATCTGTCCGCCGCTCATCGAACGCGTGCGAATTTGCCTGCGTGGTGGTGTTGGGTGTGTGAATGTTTTTGCTCTTTTTCGAGCAACAAAGTTGGCTGGGATGAGAGGCTGTGTTTTACTTGGTGCTGCTGCTGCTGCTGCTGCTCTGATGTGTTGGAATGCCAGCGTGGGCTAGTTGCAGCCGGTGGGCACTTTAGGAATCTTTTCCCGCATGTTGCCGTCGGACGGGACCGTTGTCTGCGCTCCGGTCGTGGCTGGTGGCGGTGGCGCTCCAGGGACAACGACAACGACCATCAAATGTGTAACATTCCATCCCAGGCCAGCAGGAAGATCGGAACGGGGACAAACTGAAAGAACAGGGAGCAGGGACGGAAAATATCATTAGTATAAGCTGCTGGTGAATATTGCATCCATTATTCGCCCAGAAAGTGAGTAGCTGCCACAGGGCTGGTGTGGATAGAGCAGCAGAAAAGCGATTTGAAATTCGACCTCACTGCTTTAGATCGAATTCCACTCCGCTCTCTTTATCTCTCTCTGCCCCGACCACGGGTGGATGAGTGTGAAATGATGAAGTGACAAAGTGATATTGAAGACACTGTGGGACCGAGATGGTTCGTGATGGTGATGATGCTGCTGCTGCTGATGCTGCACAGTGAGTGCTGCACTTTTCAACCACCACCGACAGCAGCACCAGCAACACCGACCATGATAATGCTGCATGCAAATCAACTGCCACCCAATCCCCTCTGCTGCCCGGGCCCGTGGCAAATGGAGAAGATGATCAGCATAAAGCCACCCGGGTAGCTTTCGTGTGCTGCTTCTACACATCGAAAAGTATCTTTCGCTTCTCGCTACGTGTGTATGTATGTATGTATCTAAAGCTATGCAGCATTGTGCTGAACGAGCGCTAATTGATTGATAAGAAAAATGAACCGAACCCGAACGATGACAAGGCGATCGCTTTCGGTGGTGGCGGTGGCAAAAGTGATAGTCCGGTCGATTAGATTGATGCTGTGTGTAGAATGCAGCCTAATGAATGTATCGATGGCACCCCGTCGGATGGGGCGGATTTAGGGGCTGGCGAGAAAACCCGGTGATTATAGGGTGCGAATTGGATGAAAAGTGTGCTAGACCATTTATAAAACATCGCTTCACACTCAGCGGCACGGTAAAGATAGCAAAACAAAACATCATTCAGAATGATTGGAAGAAATTCCTATCATTTTTATGGTTTTAAAGATGAATACATACCGTATTTACAACGATTTTTATTTTGTTTAGATTATTTGAATAATCATGAATATTAACATTCTCAAATAAATAAGGAAGTTTAAAACGAGCACAGTTAATGATGTTGCGCTCTAACATATTGTATTTGCCTTTATTTTTATAGTGTTTTTGTACTTGTTATATATAATGTTTTTACTTCTTTATCTTAAGCTTATTTCTGCCTTGTCATCTTTTGTCTTATCTTTATTTTTGTTCTTTTTTGTATTTTACTTGTTTACCTTTTTAATGTTTCTTTTATACAAAAACAGATATTTTTCGTTTTGATATATTCGTTTACAAATATAGTTTTCTATCTATAAATATAGTAGTTGAGACTAAATATAGTATTTTATAAAATTTTTATTGCTGTATTTTTTATAGCTAATTGTATACCATATGTTGTTGCAGAATCATCAATAAAATACTTCAACACACAAGGCAAATCAACTGACTTTACAAGTCATCTTCTTGGTGCTTGGTAGTCATATCCTTGCAGTAGTGATCGCTACGGTTAGCAGTATTGTGGCAAACCATTTGCCAAACGTTTCTCACAAACGCACGTACAGTCGTTTCGCCGCCAATGAAACTTACTACACCGACTAAACTAAACGTACAAAAACATAAAACCATTTAACTCGTATAACCCCAGCCGGCACCTCCATGTAAGCTCAACAGGAACGAAGCAGCGCTGCTGCCCCCGTTTCCCCTTCACCCTTTCGGGTGCATTAACGCCGTAAAGCATGTCGTTTTCCGCAAGCCACAGACGAAGTACCGTTTATCATATTTATGTGCGAACGTTTTATAGTGTGCAAAGTTTTACTGCTTCGTGCACCCTGTGTTCACCTTTCGCCGCACAACCGTTCCGCTTAAGCAGCATTAAAGGTTTATGCAAAAACAAAGCAAGAGAAAAGAAAACGTCACACCGAAGAAAAGGGAAAACACTTAATCAAAGGACATCGCAAGCACGTCTGCAACCGAAGAGTGACCTCACTATTGAAAGCGCTTAATTCATGACCCTGTGTGAGGTTTTTTTCCTGCTTCTTGTTGCCAAAAAACAAAACAAAAAACTAAGAACCATCCGATCTGCACTGAGATAGTGCAATCAGTATGTGAGAGCAAAAAATCGAACAGCCAAAACAAAAGCTCCGCTCGCCTGCAACCGAAGGGGAGGGGGAGAGATCGAGCAAGCACAATTTATGGCAAAGTAATCGGAAATCATGGCCATATTTTTTCCCCTTAATAGGGGAACATAAAAGAACCGCAGACCGATCGTTTCGTGCCGTTTTCTTGCTCGCCCCCCCCCCCCCCTCATCGAAAAGTCAACCCCCGGATGAACAATTCATTTGTGGCCGAGCGGAAATGGAAGCTATAATAATTGTCCAACGCCATCGTTCCCGGGCGTCGTTGCAAAACGGAAATGCAGAGTCTCCTTATGGTGTGTTTTCCATGGGGAGAAGGGAAAAAACATAAGGGAAGGACATTTTTTCTGCAATGATAAAGATCCAACCATTTCCACAGCTGCTCTGGTTGGCTGTGTTCGAGCATGTGTTCGCTTCATTAGAAAACATATGGCCGTTTGTTGTGTAGGAGAGCAGAATGAAACTTTACACCAAGAACTGCTTTTGCCATTAGGCCATGATGTTCTGCTTACTTTCCTCCGTTCATTTTGTTCTTTCTTTGTGTTGGAAGTGTTTGTTTTAAAAAGACCTATCTTCCTCATTGGACGGTCCCAACCACGAAATGATTGCCATAATTAAGATGCAATTTATGCTATAATTAATTTCCCATTTTTCCACATGCCCAACGGGAATAGCCTTTAGATGTACTTTTTATGAAAATGTTTTAAAATACAGGGCTTTTTTATCGTTACAAACATGTGCGATTTCAAAGAGTGACGATCATTTCAACCGATGGCCTTTCGTTCGAGCTGAACCCTAAAGTGATTTCAATTAAACCCCCAAGCGCACGTATTGATTGATAGCTCTTTGTGATGGTAATTGAGCAATGGAATAATGGTGCAAAGAATGCGTGCAAACTGATAGAGAAGCGTAGGGAGAGAACAAAACCACAACAAAAACATGGAAAGTAGCAATTATTAATCAAACATATAAACAACACTAAAGCGTTCAGGGGCGCTTATCGCGGGAGAAACGTGGAAGCAATGCTCCTCATTTGCATCACAGCGGTCAAATGGTTATCTCGAGCGGAACTGGCCTTGGTGCACGCATTTTAAATGGGAGAAGAATAGGGTAGTGAATAAACAGCTAGGCTCAGTCGATCCGTAGGTCAGTTCCTGGCAGGAACTTCAGCAGACTGTAGAAGTCATCTTTTGCCAACAAATCTTAAGATGTAAGTTTTGAACGTGAAACATTGTGAAAAATGGTTCTAAAATGTAATTTAATTTAATTGAATTGAATTGAAGGAATCTCAAGCTCCTCGGTCTGCTTACATTGTTTGTGGTTGCAATAGACAGTGAGTTACAAGAAGTGACCACACCTACCAGCACCTCCAGCGAGGAAGAAACCAACGCTGGCGTAATATTCTCAAACGCCACCACACTTATCATCGAAGATGGCGCGCTGGAATTGGTCGATCCGGCACTTTTTGAGCCCTACCCTAACCTTACGCACCTGCAACTAAGTCCCCGTGTACGCAACATCCAGCCCAACGCATTTGCTTCCCTAAAAGCACTCACCAATCTCAACCTGGACAACAACCTGTTCGCTACTGTACCGCGAGAAGCACTCTCCACCCTAAGCACGCTTAAAACCCTTTCAATTGCCAACAACCTGCTCGAATCGCTCGATGATGGTGATGTGTTTTTAAGCCTAGCCCGTCTGCAAAGCCTATCGCTCGGCAGTAACCTCCTCCACCAGCTACACCCTCAGTCGTTCGCTCGCCTGGCAGAGCTTAAACTACTCAACGTGAGCTCGAATCGGCTCACATCATTCGAAAGCATAATCCTGCCCCCGGAAAACCAACTCCAAGTGCTCGATTTAAGCAACAATTATGTGAAACTGCTTAACGTGTCCACCTTCCACCGGTTGTCCGCTCTCAGGGAGCTTTCCCTCGCCGGCAATCAGTTCGAATCGTTGCACCCGAACACATTCGCCTCACTGCGCCACCTAAGCCGGCTCGATTTAAGTGATAATTTTTTCCAATCACTTCCACCGAGGCTTTTCACCTCGAACCGGAAGCTGGCGGAGCTGAATCTGGCTGCCAACCTGCTCGACACGCTGCCGGGCGACCTGTTCGCTGGGCTGAAGCATCTTACAGCGCTAAACTTACGCAACAATCGGCTTACCAAGCTGCCGGCAACCATCTTCCGCGAGCAGCCACCGTTCGCACAGCTCACCCTCGAAGGCAATCGCATTGAGCGCTTCCCGTCCGACTGGTTGCAAGCGTCCGCCGACGTGCTGTTGCAAAACAACCGGCTCGCCGGGTTGCGGAAGTTTGCACCGTCCGCGAACGGGACGGTTGTGCGGCGCCTGTTTCTGTATGGTAATGAGATTGCCACCGTCGAGCAGGATGTGTTCCGGGCGGTGCCGAAATTGGAAACACTTTACCTGGATTATAATCGCATCGACGAGCTGTCGCCGATGGTGTTCCACACGAACCACGAGCTGCAGCACGTGACCCTTTCGCACAACCGGCTGGCGGTGCTGCGGACGAACACGTTCGCCGGGCTGGCCCGGCTCCACTCGGTCGATCTGTCGCACAATCGGCTCGCTGCCATCGAGGAATCGGTCTTCCACGGCTCGCCGGTTGAGTATTTGAATCTGAACGGCAATCGGTTGCGGACGCTCGACGAGTGGAGCTTTTCCGGCACGCGCTTGCTCTACCTGTACGTGGACTCGAACGCGATTGGTGCGGTACAAGTGGGTGGGGAAGGAGGGCGAGGAGAAGGAGGTGTGCTGGAAGGATTGGTAGAACTTTCGGTCGCAAGCAATCGACTCGACCGGTGGCAGGAGCTTTGTGCGAGAAACTTTTCCCGCCTGTCAGCCCTGAACTTGGCGAACAACTCGCTTCCTTCGCTGGAGCAGGCAAGTGGCTGCCTGGGAGAACGGACCAACTTGGATCCTGCTACGGTTAATGTTGGTTTGAATAAGGTTTCGCTGATTCCGGAGTTTGCTGGACCCATTCGGTCGTTGGATCTTAGCGGGAATAGTGTGGAAGATCTGGAAGGTGGACATCGGTTCGAGAGATATCAACAAACGGAGGTGCTTCTTCTGCGAAACACATCATTAAGAGTGCTCAATTCGGGGAACTTTGCATTTCTACCTCATCTCACGGAGTTAGCCGTTAGCTCTAAATTTTTAGATACCATTGAGGAGGATACTCTACTTGGGCTTAAACTTCAGAGGTTAGAACTAACTGATTCTCCGTTAAAAACACTTCCAAGCCATCTTCTTAAAGCCCAGCGGAATCTTTCCTATCTTTCTCTCGCCAACAACGAGCTCACGGCACTATTCTCCACCTTCTTCACCGATTGTGTCCACCTGGAAGTGATAGATCTTTCCGGGAACGCCCTATCAACTGCAGACAAAGCTTGGTTCGAGCCCCTGGAACACCTTAAATCAATCAATCTCGAAGACAATCGAATTACCCAACTACCGGCCGATCTTCTCTCCCCGGACACACATGCGCTCGAGCTGCTTTCCTTCGCCGGAAATGCGCTGCACACCGTCTCCGATGCAGCGTTCCTTGCGGACGTCCCAATTAAGGCGCTCAACCTTTCCAACAATCGGCTGGAAGAGGTGGCGCTTCTTGCCCGCAACGAGTTCATCACCCAGCTGGACGTGTCGGGTAATCGGTTGAAGCGGTTGCTGTTACGACCCAACTATCGCACGCTGGTAGCAAACGCGAACCAAATCAGCACCCTCGAGTGGGACCGCCACTACCACGCCAAGTTCTGCCTGCTTGAGCTGCTCTATCTGGCGGACAATCTGCTGGAGCAGCTCGATCCACGTGTCTTCCAGCTGGCAACGATGGTCGCGCTGGATGTGTCTGAGAACCGGCTCGATGCGTTCCCGTTCGACCAGCTGCATCGGCTGAAACGGTTGACGGTATTGAACGTCTCTCGCAACAACATACGCACCCTGCCGGTGATGGACGCAGGCGAAAGGTTTAAGCTCGACTGGTTGGATTTGTCCGAGAATCCGCTCGAGCAGGCGGAGCTGGAACACTTCCTTGGGTCGTGCGTTGTGAACGATCTGGTGGTGAATATTGCGTAGTCTGCCGTGGCCCAAGTCTCTGTAGGTGGCCATTGATGAGAAGGTGATAGAGCGGCAGCTATTTATAGCGTAAATGAAGGTGTCTAAATAAAACCGTGAAACCATGTGCCGTGAAAATGTCGGCTTGTGAATGGCTTTTGTTACTCTGCTGAATGACTTTACTAAGGGGTGGATTGGAAGCGGGTGGGAGGAAAAGGTGTTGCGAATGAATGGCTTTATTTGTAAAATGTCATGTAAAGTTAATCAACTCGAGCACATCCACACACTGAGCAGCAGTGT